>NW_006399983.1:2776371-2788609 GCF_000299155.1 Elephantulus edwardii
AGGCATTTGACTGTGTAGATCATAACAAACTATGGCTGACTCTGAGAAGAATGGGAATCCCAGAACACTTGATCGTTCTAATGCGAAACTTATACTTGGAACAGGAGGCAGTCGTTTTAGCATATTAGCATAGCTATATTTTCTCTTCAACATATCTGAAGCACAGTGATCCTCAGGAGAATAAATATTTTGCATAACAAACTATGGCTGACTCTGAGAAGAATGGGAATCCCAGAACACTTGATCGTTCTAATGCGAAACTTATACTTGGATCAGGAGGCAGTCGTTTTAGCATATTAGCATAGCTATATTTTCTCTTCAACATATCTGAAGCACAGTGATCCTCAGGAGAATAAATATTTTGCACGTGGTGGCCATCTCATTAGCTAGAGCACTGTCTGGGAAATGATAAATGTTCAGTAAATATTTTGAGAAATAATTATTTAAAAACCATGAAAATGGCTATGAATGAATAAGCCAATATAATGTGTGCATTTTCATTGAACAGAAAAAAATATTGTAGCAAACACAGTTCAATGCTTTTAAAGAGAAGAAACAGAATAATATTGAAAAAAAAATCCTAACTAGTGATTAATTTCACTGTAACAGTGGGCTTGAATGTGTCAGAGACGATGAAGACACCATAGGATAGGGCAAGGTTCAGATCCACCGTCCGTACGGCCGCTGTGAGTTGCTGATTGATGACACTTAACATGAGGCTAATGACTGATTGAACACGTGTCCTCATTTCAAAGCTCAAGAGCACTGATGGCATAGTGGGTTATGTGTTGGGCTACAATCTATAAGGTTGGCAGTTTGAACCCAGCAGCTGTTCCACAGGAGAACAATGGGGTGGTCTGTTCTCAAAAAGGTTTACCACCTGGGGGATTGATGAAGGTCCACCATGAGTCAGAAGCAATGCAAGGGTGGTAAGTTTGGTGTTGGGTTTTCCTGAGATCAGCTCACACTAGATCACTGGTGCTTTCTTGGGCTCTGTTGACTTGAAATGCCTACAATTAAACTCTTTGCACAAGAGTCATTTCAAAAGGGTATCTAAACTGCTTTATTCAAGAAGGGTTGGGATTTTATGAATGCTGCCAGTGCTGTACTGGCCAACAAACAAGGGAAGCATTGGCTTTCTTGTGCTTACTCTATATTCTATTGTAAATAATTCCACATTTCCCCCATCACATCAAAGATTCTTATTCTAGATCTGCCTACGTCTTTCTCTCTCCCATCCCCAAAGCACCTTCCTGCAGAATTGAAGCTCCTCTCAAAAGCACAGTCCCTCATATGGGTGGGACACCCAGCAAGCAGGGTAAATATGGGTTTGCCTCTGCTTTTTTACATTTTATGCCTTTTAAAATATTTTTAAAATTTTGTTTTATATTGGTTTGCATACAAAATTCATATACCATTGTGTTTCACATATTCTGTCATTCACATTGTCTTTTTATCTGATCATGGGTACATTTTCACACTGGCCTGTCACATACAAGTAAAATCCTGCTGAAGATTATCCAAAAATAACTGAAACTGTACATACAGAGAATTACCCGAAATGCAAGCTGGGTTTAGAAGAAGCTGTGACACTAGAGACATCATTGCCAATGTCAGATGGGTCTTGGCTGAAAGCAGAGAGTACCAGAACAATGTCTATTTGTGTGACTATGCAAAGACATCTGACTCTGTGGGTCACAACAAATTGTGGCTAATCTTGAGAAGAATGGGAATCCCAGAACACTGGATTGTGTTCATGATAAACCTGTACTTGGACCAGGAAGTAGGCATCAAAAGGAGTATGACAACAATCTCAAATATTGTGGGGAGGTCTAGGGGAAATGGAAGCAGAGGGGTAGAAAATATGCAACAACGGAAAAAGAATGAAAATAAAACATTTTTGAGATTTGGTTGTTTTGGGGTTGTTTTTTTCTTTCTTTCTTTTAAATAAAAACGCAGAGAGGAAATACTACATTGTTCAAAATCAGGAAAGGAGTACATCAGGGATGCATCCTGTTTCCATCCTTCTCAATCTATATGTGGAACAGATCATTCAGGAAGCTGGTCTTTATGAGGAGGAAGGTGGCATCAGAATTGGAGGAGGACTCATCAATAATCTGTGTTATGCTGATAACACAGCCTTGCTTGCTGAAACTGAGGAGGACCTGAGGATTTGCCGCAGATAATTAAGGATTGCAGTTTTCAATATAGATTGAAGCTCAACATCAAGAAAACAATTATTATTATTATTATTGGCAACACCATGATAGATGGAGAAGAGATTGAGATTGTTAAGAACCCTCTTGGCACCAGCAGCCAGGAAATTAAAAGACGAATTAGACAGGTGTGAAAAACAATGTATATGTACACCAGTATAAAATAACAATAATAATAATAATAATAACAACAACAATAATAATAGACAAATTGGATAAGAAAGTCTGCTGTCAGGGATCTCTCTAAAGTGCTGAAGAGCAACACTGTCGGTCTGATAAGGTGTGCCTGGTC
This sequence comes from Elephantulus edwardii, assembly GCF_000299155.1. Lineage (NCBI taxonomy): Eukaryota > Metazoa > Chordata > Mammalia > Macroscelidea > Macroscelididae > Elephantulus > Elephantulus edwardii. The sequence continues at coordinate 2,778,880 of NW_006399983.1, forward strand.
CAGGCCATGACCTTTGCAATTACTTGCTATGCATCAGAGAGCTGGATAAGAATGACAGAAGAAAAATTCATACCTTTGATTTGTGGTGCTTGAGAAGAGCATTGAAAGTACTATAGATGGATTTCCAAGAAAACAAACAGGTCTGTCCTGGAGAAGGTGAAGCCAAGTTGCTCTCTGGAGGCAAGGATTTTTAAGTTTTGTCTTACACACTTTGGGCATGTGGTCAGGAGAGACTAGTCTTTGGAGGACATGGTGCTTGGAAGAATGTAGGGTCAGCACAGGAGAAGACGACTCTGGGTGAGACAGCTTTTCAGTTATTGGTGTAATAGGGTCAGGTCTGTCTGGGTCAGTGAGATTGGCTCAGGGCAGGACAGAATTCAGAGCTATTGTGCATAAAGTCACTATGAGTTACAGTTGACTCCATGGCACATACAAATAAGTCATCTTGGTGAATGTTCTTATACACTCAGAGGGCTGGGCCAGTTTGGGTCTTGGTTTCTCTCTTTACCACATCGCTCTATCATGGTAATGCTCCAATGGTTGCTGCTTCCTGTAAGCAGATATCTTGTCTAATTCTGGATCAATGATCAATGGTGTCCCTGGAGAGTGTAGGGGTTGGTGAGGTGCACCACCTCAGGTGGTAAAGGGGTGATGTCCCTGGTAAGTGTGGGGGTTGGGGGTGCACATCACTCCCATTTGACCCCAGGGTCTCCCATGGAGGCAGTCCAGGTCAGAGCAGGTGGGCCAGCGCTGCATCGGAAGGGCCACCCAAGCAGCATCATTATTAGGGTTGGCGTTACCCATCATGCAATCTGGTAACTCATCACCATCATCCGCATCCATAATCAGGTATGGAAGGTGGGTCTTAAAAGCTCTATCCAGGGAGGACTGATGGGGAAAGAGCTGAGAATCACAACTTTGAGAATTACAGTTCTGGGTCCTGCCAATAAGCTAAATGACACTTCTCCACTAGGTTCACCTGCCCTTCCACATTCTGGAAAAGGGCATGTTTTACCCTGTAATCATAATTCTTTGATGTGGTTGTCATTATGTGCTGTCGAGCCACTTGTGGTTTATCGTGGCCCTGAACCCTCCTCTATCTTGTGCCAATCTTATTGTCTCCGACACATATACCCTCATTATCTCAGTCAATGAATCAATCCATCTCATTGAGAGTATTCTTCTCCTGTGTTGTCCCTCTACCCTTCCAAGCATGATGTATCTCTCCAAGGACTGGTCCTTCCTTGCAACATGCCCAAAGTATGTCAGATGAAGCCTCAGAGTCCTTGACTCCAAGGAGCAGCCTGGTTTTACTCTCTCTCAGATGAACCTGCTTGTTTTCCTACCAGTCTATAGTATATTCAATACTCTTCTCCAGCACCACAGCTCAAGGCATCAATTCTCTTTCTATCAGCCCTAGTCATTGTCCAACTTCCTGACACAAAGAAAGTACTTGTGAACACTATGGCCTGGATCAGGTGCACCTTAATCTCCAGACTGATGTCATTGCCCTTCAGAACTCTGGAGAGGTCCCTGACAGCTGACTTTCCTAATGCAATTATCTTTTGATTTCCTGGCTGCTGATAGCAAGAGTGTTGATTGTGGAACCAAACAAACTAAAGCTATTAACAATCTTGTTCTCTTCACTGTCTATCATAATGTCACCGAATCAGCCCACTGTTGAGAATTTTATGGAATTCTCTGATAGATCTAAGAAATATCCTTGATGGTCAGACTATTCAGCTTTTCTTATTTCAAGGATGAAAATTATGATTTCTAAGGTTTTCTTTACATGTTGCTTCTGAAACAGCCAGTCACTTAATTTATGTACTGAAATACATGCTATCTCTTGCGACATTACTGTTGTTATGTACTGTTGAGTCAGAACCGACTCATAGCTGACCCTCCAGTGGATTTTCAGAGGTAGCGTGGGAGGAACATGCTCATCCTTCTCCCGTGGAGCAGATGGTGGGTTTGAACCATGTGCCTTTGGGTTGCCACAATAATGTAAATCATACTGGGGAAAGTTCTTGTTACTCTACTGTGTTTTTGTTGAGTTTGAGAAATTTCCAAGTTTCGTCAAAAGCCTATGATTACTAAGCTGGGTCTAGCTAGCCTAGCTTACTGTAGTTTTAGGCCCAAAATGTGTTATACTGTTAATTTTCTCTGTGATCTATGAATATTGTATATGTGTGTGTGTGCATGATTCACATGGGTGTGTTCTATACAAAAAGTATAATAATTCTCTTTTTTTGCTGACTTTATTCTATTGATAACCGTTGCTTCTGTGTTCTGCAAATTCTCACATATAAATGGAAATAACTATTTCTTGTGTCCTTCAGTCTGCAACGCAGAGGAATATAATTGCCTGCTAACAATAGATTATTAGTGACTTTGCTTTTGGCAGCCAAAAGCAATGTGAAAAAAAAAGAAAATAACATTAACTTTTATACATAGAGATTGTTGCCTGTGAGAATAGGAAGGCGATTTCATTTTTCATCCTTTCTAATTTTCATTTATTTAGTGATTGTGACAGAGATCCGGTTGCCTCCTGGGCCCTCTGCTGACGTCCAGTTTTCCATGGATCCAGGAGACTCTGCTACAGAAAAAGGAGAGGAGAGAAGAGGGGAGGGGAGGGGAGGGGAGGGGAGGGGAGGGAAGGAGAGGTCATGTGTAGCCTTTCTCTGCTACTTCCTAGCCAACTTTGCCAGGACTCAACATTCTCAATTATAAAATAATTCATCCTACTCACAAGATGGTTGTCAAGACCAAATAAAATGTACATAAAAATGAACAGTACTGTAGCTTAAACATGGCAGGGCCTATTATTGTTGTTAATTGTGATATATCTACGTTATCATCTCAGGCTCCAACATGGTGAGTTCCTAGTGAATGCACTTCTGTCAGCCAAATCTGCTTTTGTAAATATTAGCCCTGGGGAAGTGTAATTTGCCCTTTGATCTGCAGGATCAAATGCAAGTTCTTACTTATTCTCTTTTCCTTCTTAATATGCAGTGAATGAAACTGAAGGACTTTGCAGGCTGATTGTTGTTTGTTGCCATCGAGTTGATTTTGACTCTGGGCAACACCACACATGACAGAAGGAAGCACTGTGCCATATTTATAATAGTTGCATGCTTGAATTCCCTGTTGTCGCTACTGTTTCCTTTGAATGCCTTCCAATATGAGGGCACATCTTCCAGCAAGGGCTTGGACAACGTAGTGTTGAGGTCAGTAGCATTTTGGTTCCATAATTTTGAGAACCATTTACAGAGTTTTCTTCTTAGTCTATCTGAGCTTGGAAACAGCTAAAACCTGTCTCCCCCATGGGTGGCCCTGCTGCTGTTTGAAATACTGGTGGCAACGTTTCCAGCATCACAGCAACACACAAGTTGCCACAGTACAAGAAACTAGCAGATGGTCAGAATGATTCCCTTCCCAAAGACTTCCCTCCCCTTCGGCATCCACTCCATGTTGTTCTTGTTGAGCCTGAAGAATTTCCAACTTCCCTGTAAGACTGAGGCACTGATTCCAAGCACTTCTCACTTTCCCAAAGTCTGACTTGATTTCTTGCTATCTTTGTGCTGTCATTACCATTTCTGATTCCTTTGTTACCTAGTGGGGAAGAATTCTGCCCCTCCTTGGATGTTCTCTTGTGCTTTCTGTGTTTTTCTTGACTTTTGAGCAGATTCCAGAAATAAACCCCTGTAACCTGTAATTTTATCTCCATGTTGTCTTTTGTTTTGTTCCACATTGCTGGAACTATGCCAGAAGATTTCTCAGACTAATTCTGATTAGCATCTATTTATGACAATTTTGAAAAGAGTGTTTTTACTCTTAGGCAGGCATCTTTCAATGCTGGTGGCCTCTAATTTTTGGAGCTGAAATCACTTAGGACATCAGGAATTCATACATTGTATTGATTTGGGAATACAATATATTTACATGAGGAAATATTTTACTTAATTCATTTCAACCTGGCAAATATTTCTTGAGCTCCTACTCTGTTTCAAAGAATCCCCAGGTGACACAAATGATTTGGACTTGACAATTAATATAATTCAAATTGAAGCAATTATAACAAGACCATGAGAGCCAATAGGACCTTGAGTGTAGCCCATATGAAATTAGTAGCTCTGGTGGCCTATTGGTAAGAAGCCACGTTGCAATTGCAGAGACATACGGTTCAATTCCACCAGCTTTTCCTCGGGAGAAGGATGGGCAATCTCCTCCTGTGCACCTGTCTCTGAAAGCCTGCTGCAAGGTCAGCTATGTGTCAGTTTTGACTCTATGGTACACAACAACAACTATAACAACAACAACATCAACAACAACTCAAGAGTGCATTTGATTTACTGAATATTAATGACTGAAGACCACACAAGTTATAGGATGATTTCCAGGACACCACACACAAAAAAGCAAAAAGTTATTTAAAAGACCAGCAAGTAAAGATTTGGAAAATTGTCTTTGACTGTAAAGTAGCTAAAATAAAAGGGGAAACTGAAGAGGTCAAAGAGTTGAGCAGATATCAAAGATCATCACACAAGACAAAACAAATTATTATAATAAAATATGTAAAAACTTAAAGTTAGAAAACAAAAAGTGATAATTATACTCAGAATTTCTCAAGATTAAAATATTTAAGGGGGAAAAAATAAAGCCTTGAGTTCAATAGTGAAATATTCCATCACCAAAACAATATGGAAGCATCAAACGAAGATGGAAAAATACTGAGTCGTTATATTAAGAAGTACTTCTCTCCATCATGACAGATGGAGAAAATATTGAAATTGTCAATAATTTCATCTTACTGAGATCACATTCAACACCACCACTTGGTACCAGGAGATAAGGAGATGTATTGCATTAGGTAATACTGCAGTCAGGGACCTCTCCATTACTGAGGACCAATGATGTCAGTTTGAGGACTATGATGAGCCTGATTCAGACCATTGTTTTTAAATCACTTGTATGTATCTAAGAGTTGTATGATGAATAAGGATGATAGAAGAAGAACTGACGCCATTGAGCTCTAGTGCTAGACAAGTGTATTGAATATCTCATGGGCTGCCAAGAGAACCAACAGATAAGTCTCGGGGAAATTGCAGCCAGAATGCTCCTTGGAGGCAAAGATAGTAAAGTTTCATCTCATACTTTGGGAATGTTGCTAGAAGAAGCTATTCCTTGGAGAAGGGCAGCATATTTGAAAAAGTGGAGGGTGAGTGAGAGAAGGAAGACCCTTAATGAGATGGATTGACACAGTGACTGTAGCAATGGGCCCAAGTGTGTCACAGATGATGAGGGCTGCACAGGATAGGACATGGTTCAGATCTATTGTTCATAGGGTTGTCATGAGTCATACTCTACTTAATGGCACCTACAAATAGCCACAATACTAAGAAAAATTTGTTCATGTTTAACAGTTTCGGGAAAGTGAATATGATGATAAACCAGTGGCACTGAAGGAAGATGAGCAAACTACAGTGAAGATACTGGTGAAAAATGAGGCGGCTTCAGGAACTGACAGAATGTCAACTGAGATGTTTTAACAAATGGATGTGATAGTGGCAGGGGTTACTTGTCTATCCCAAGAAGTTTGGAAGACTGTTACCTGGTCAAATGACTGGAAAGATCCATATTTGTGCTCTTTCTAGAGAAAGAGAATCCAACAGAAAGAAATCTTCTCATTATTGTTCAAATTGAGGGGGAGAAAAAACCTGAAGGGTTAGAAAAAAAAACCTGCAGGTGAAAAAAAAATACAAACCTTGAGCTTCAATACTGAAGGAATCCTTCAGCAAAATATTGAATGATGCAAGAAGTATCAAAAGAAGATGGAAAGAATACAGAGTCACTGCACCAAAAAGAGTTGGTGGACACTGAACCACTTCAGGAAATAGCATGTGATCAAGAACTGATGGGATTTAAAAAGGAACTCCAGACTGCACTGAAATAACCAGCAAATTAAGCCTCCAGGAATTGATAGACTAACAACTGAAGTGTTTAAGAAAACAGATATAGCCCTGCACATATTTCACTAGTCTATACCAAGAAATCTGGAAGACAGCTACCAGGCCAACTGACTGAAAGAGATTCATATTTGTATCCATTCCCAAAAAAAGGTTATCCAACAGAATGTGGTAACTATTGAACCATATAACTAATATAATATTCAAGTAAAATCTTGCTGAAGATATTTAAAAATGGCTGTAGCCGTACATGAGTAGAGAACTGCCAAAAATTCAAGCTGGATTAAGAAAAGAAGTATCATAGCTGATATCAGATGGGTCGTGGCTGAAAGCAGAGAATACTAGAAAGATGCTTACTTATGTTTTACTTACTATGCAAAAACATTTAGTTGTGTAGCTCATAACAAATTGTGGATAACACTGAGAATAATGGGAATTCCAGAGGACTTAATTGTGTTTATGAAGAACCAACATACACAGACAAAAAAAGCAGTAGTTCAAATAGAATAAGCAGATTCTTAAAGTTTGATATCAGGAACGGTGTGTTTCAGGGTTGTACTTGTAAATCATATTTATTTAAATTATATGCTGATCAGATAACTTGCAAAGGTGAATTATAAGAAGACAGAAAAAACTCATTAAAAACCTGAGCTGTGTAGGTGATACAACCTTTTTTTGTGGAAAGTAAAGACAATTTGAAGCAATTACTGATAAAGACGAAAGCTGTGTGTAAGCTTTCAGTACACCTCAGCATAAAGAAAACAAAAATCCTCACAACTTGGTGAATTAACAACATCATGACTGACAGAGAAAGAACTGAATTTGCCAAAGATTTCGTTTACTTTAGATTCACCATAAACACCCAGATAAAAAGAGATAAAGAAACTAAACCATTGACTAAATTGGGCAAGTCTGCTGCCAAGGACCTCTTCAAAATGTCCCAAAGTAAAGTGGTCACTTTGTTGACTAAGACACACTGGGTCCAAGAGAGCAATTCAATACGCTCATTTGCATGTGAAAGCTGAGAAGCGTGACTAAAAGTAGCACTGATGTTTTGAAGGTGGTGTTGTTATGTGCCATCAAGTCCCTTGCCTATCCTGTGCCAACCTCACCATCTCTGACACACTCATTCTCTCCACCCCAATTACAGAATCGATCCATCTCATTGAGGGTCTTCCTCTCCTGCGCTGTCCCTCCAGCCTCCAAAGCATGATGTCCCTCTCCAAGGACCAGTCCCTCCTTGCAACATGCCCGAAGTACGTCAGATAAAGTTACAGAATCGTTGACTTCAATAGACTACAAATTAATAGACTTTAGACTGTCAGAAAAGCAAAGAAATTTATCATGAAACTAGTACGTTGTTGTTGTTGTTGTTGTTGTTGTGTACTGTAGAGTTGGAATTGACCCATAGCTAAGCTCCAGGGGATTTCCAGAAGCAATTAATCACATAAAAGGAGATTTCCCATCCTTTTCCTGTGAAGCATGTAATAGTCTTGAACCATCTGCCTTCAGGATTGCAGTGCAGCTTCTTGCCAGTAGGCCATATAGGCAAGGATGGCAAGACTTTGGCTTACATACTTTGCATGTTATCAGGGGGGACCAGTACCTGGAGAGGGACAGCATGCTTGAGAAACTAGAGGATCAGTGAAAAAGAGGGCTGTTGAACAAGATGGAGTGGCCCAGTGACTGGAACAACAGGCCCAAGGGCAGCAGTAATTGTGAGCATGACACAGGATAAGGTTGTGTCTTGTTTTATTGCACATAGGGTCCCCATAAGTTGGAACCTATTCAATGGCACTCAACAGTGTGCTTGTTTGTTTGTGTGTGTGCACGTGCACACATGCATGAAAAACCCAGAAAGAATGCCACAGTAGTAGTATGCTGAAGTCACATTAATTCCTCCTGAAAATGATGCTGCTTCTTGCAGTTATGTGCCGTCGAGGCACTTGCGACTCATACTGACCTCATGTACAAGAGCCCTAATCCTTGCTCTATCCTGTGCCAACATCACTGTCTCCTACACATCTACTCCTGCCACCCCAATGACTGAATCAATCCATTTCATTGAGGGTCTTCTCCCGCACCATCCCTCCACTCTCCCAAACATGGTGTCCCTCGCCAAGAACTGGTTCCTCCTTGCAACATGCCTAAACTAAAATCTGCCAGATGAAGCTTCAGAATCCTTTACTCCAAGGAGCACTCCAACTTCACTCTCTGCAGGACAAACCTGTTTGTTCTAGCAGTCCATGGTATATTCAACACTCTTCTCAAGCACCACAGCTCAAAGGCATCAATTCTCTTTCTATCATCCCTAGTCACTGTCCAGCTCTCAGATGCATAGCACGTAATTGCAAAGATTATATAGCCTGGATCAGGCGCACCTTAGACTCCAGCCTGAGGTCATTGCTCTTCAGTACTCTGGAGAGGTCCTTGACAGCTGACTTTCCCAATGTAATTCATCTCTTGATTTACTGGCTCCTGTAACCAAGAGTGTTGACTGTGGAGCCAAATAAACTAAAACTATTAACGATCTTAATATCTTCACTATCCATACTGATGCTGCCAATTGGCCCAGTGGTGAGAATCGTTGTATTCTTGATGTTGAGCTTCAATCTGTATTGAAGGCTATAATCCTTGACTTTCTGCAGCAAGCACTTAAGGTCCTTCTCAGTTTCAGCAAGCAGGGTTGTGTCATCTGCAATAACACAGGTTGTTGATGACTCTTCCACCAATCCTGATGTCACATTCCTCCTCATCCAGCCCAGCTTCCCGGCTGATCTGTTCTGCATAGAGATTGAAAAGGTATAGTGAGAGAATACATCCCTGGTGGACCCCCTTCCCAGTTTTGAACCATCCAGTGTCTCTGCTCTGTTCTGATGACTGCCTCTAGGTCCAAGTATAGGTTTCACATTAGCACAATCAAATGTTCTGGGATTTCTACTCTTCTCAGAGTCAGCCATAGCTTGTTGTGATCCACAAAGTCAAAAGCCTTTGCATAGTCAATGAAGCACAGACATTCTAACATCTAAGATCCATCTAACATTAACTATAATGTCCCTAGTACCACGACCTCTTCTAAATTCAGCCTGCACTTCTGGCAGTTCTCTGTTGATGTGTTGCTCCAGTCGTTTTTGGATAATTTTCAGCAGAATCTTGCTTGCATGTGATAATAATGATATTGTTTGATAATTTCCACACTCTGTTGGATCACCTTTTTTTGAAATGGGAACAAATATAGATCTCTTCCAGTCAGTTGGCCAGATGGCTGATTCTTACACTTCCAAAAACCAACCCAATTTAGCGGCCATCAAGTCTACAACTGTCTTCTAAGATGTACAGGACTGTAACACTTAATAGGCACAATTTTTTTCTGAACGTAATTCAGGCATAGCTAAGTAAATGATAGTCCTTCTTTCCGCTAAAATGGCAGAGATTTAGCTCATATCAGATCTAAAAAGTACAGTAGTGTTTGCTTAGAGTGTTCTGTTGAAGGATTCAGCTTGATGTTTGTCTTCCCTCAGAGCGTGAACTAACACCATGATTGATTAGCATTGTCTGCTGTGGTGAGCACAGAAGGGAGAGGAAGCACACGTACAGACTATTGACTCTCTTGTCCTAGGCCTACCATAGGCTTGACTTGCTTTATAAAAGATATGGGAAGTTTATTTATTTTTTTCTCTATAATTATATTTTATGAATTTTCATAAACATTTACAGAGATTTTGGGTTTCCATTCATTCATTGTTGCACTATTCTCTCTA
>NW_006399983.1:2792114-2853948 GCF_000299155.1 Elephantulus edwardii
AGCACTATAGTAGTGTTGTCGATTTCCTTTTTCAGTTTTGTTAATGTTTGTTTTATGTATTTTGCTGGTCTTTTATTTGGTGCATAGATATTTATTATTGTTATGTCCGATTGTTCTATTGACCCTTTCAGCATTATGTAGTGACCTTCCTTATCTTCCGTGATGGTTTTTACCAGATGGTTTTACAGAAAAGCTGGGAAGTTTATTTAATATTAACAGGAAATACTGAGCAAAGATTCCCCCCCTCCCCTATTATTTTTTCCCTTGGTGTTCTAGTGCAATGTTCAGAGTCTCTTCTGACATCCATTTTGGTCTTGTCTTCCTCCTCTGTCTTTGTAATGACCTTTTGTATTCTTCCTGGATGATATTCTTGATAGCCTCCCACAATTCATCTAGTCTTCGCTCATTGATGTTCAAGGCCTCCAACCTGTTCCTGAGATGGTTCTGAAATTCAGGTGGGATAGACTCAAGGTCATATTTTGGTGTCTGTAGATTTGATTTAATTTTCCTTAGTTTCAGCTTGAATTTGGATATGAGTAATTGGTGGACTGTTTCACAGTCAGCTACTGGCCTAGTTTTCACAGCCGATATTGATCTTCTCTAGTGTTTTTTCCCATAGATGTAGTCAATCTGATTTCTATGCATACAATCAGATGAAATCCATGTGTGTAACCTGCGTTTATGTTTCTTACAAAATGTTTTTGCAATGAATAAATCGTTGATTGTGCAAAATTCAATCTTTCTATCTCCAGCTTTATTTCTGTCACCAAGTCCATGCTTTCCAACTACTGATCCTTCTTCTCTGTTCCCAACTTTTGCATTCCAGTGACACATTATTATTAATGCATCTTGATTGCATGTTCAATCCATCTCTGATTGTAAAAGTTGCTAAAAATCTTCTGTTTCCTCTTCTTTGGCTCTGGTTGTTGGTGCATATATCTGAATGATAGTGGTATTCACTAGCCTTCCTTGTATGCATATGGATATTATCCTGTCGCTCACAATATTGAATTTCAAGATATCTCTAGAAATGACTTTTATAACTGTGAGAGCAACCCCATTTTTCTTCACCTTTTCAACTAGGCATAAATGTCAAACAATGGCATTTATACCTCTGAGGGTAGGGTTTTGAGAAGTTTGACAAATGGGTACAAAAATACCATGCTGATAAAGATACAGAAGAGTTCCATTGCCACCGCAAATTCCTTTGTACACCTTTACAATCAACTCCTTTCTTTACTCTGAGTCTTTGGCAACAAATTAGTGTTTCTGAGCTGTGGTGTTGAAGAGTTTTGAATGTCTCATGAACTGCCAAAAGATCAAACAAATCTGCTTTGGAGGAAGTTTGATAAGGGTGCTCCTTAGAGGTAAGGATGTTAAAACTTTCCCTCCCATATTTTGGGCATGTGCTCAGAAGGGAACAGTTCTTGGGGAAAGACATCATTCTGGGGAAAGTGGAAGATTAGAGGAAGATCCCCCAAAAGAGAGATTGACACAGTGAATTTCGAAGGTCTATTATTTTGGATGGTCCATCCTGCCTGTTAGTCTTTGCTGAAAGTTGAATGTGCCCCCTCAGCATTTGAAATATCAGGGGCATAGCTTCTAGCGTCACAGCAACACACAAGCTACCACAGTATGGTAAATGGATAGACACAGGGTGGTCTGGACAGTTGTTGTTGTTGATTGCCTTCAAGTTGAGCACAACTTATAGCAGCCCCATGAGCAAAAGGTCTGAAGCCCCTCTACAACCATTGGCGTTTACCAAAGTTCAGAGAGTTTCCAGAGGCATGTTATTTAGGAAGTGTAACCAATTCTGTGGGAGTGCTTAAAAAGAGTAGATTTGGGGGTAAAAAATTCAGAGAAGTGAGATACTTTTGTTTATGACTGGATGTTTTCATAAAGTAGATGACATTTGAGTGAACAGTGAGGAGTGGCTAGAACATCCTTGAGGGAATCTTGGCTATCCTTCAGAAGGTAGAACAACACCCTCCCTTTCTCCCTGGGGGCTCATTGTTATTATTGTGTACCAATGGGTTGGAATCGACTCATAGCTGAACCTCCAGTGGGTTTTCAGAGGCAGTTAATTGCCTGGGAGAAGAGTGTCCATTTTACTCCCACAGAGCACCTGGTGGCTTCGAACCATGTGCCTTCAAGATTGCAGCACCGCTTCCACTAGGCCGTCAAAGCTCATTAGGATTAGACCTTTCTTATGTCTTGTTCAACTTTATTATGATGATATATAGGCAGGAAAATGTTTAATCTAGAGCAAGTGAGTATTTGTTGTTGTTTTTTTTTTTTTAAATGGCACCATTGCCTAACCATAAACTAGTTGTAAAACTCAATAAAAGGTGCTCTGTGAAGTCCAAGGTAAACAAGACACACAGTTAATCCTTTTATTTATTACCTTTTTATATCCTATTTTCCTTTATTCTCATGAACACTGGTGGTGAATTGGCTAATGTTTTGCACTGAAAACCAAAAGTTCAGTGGTTCAAATCTCCTGGTTGCTCAGCAGAAGAAAGATGGGCAGATTCCCCTCATGAAGATCTGGAAGCCCAGTGGAGGCCTGAGAGTGTCAGAAGCCACTCCACGGCAGCACCTTTCCTTTCTTCGACCCACGTTTTCCTATTTTCTCTCCTCCTGTGTTGTTACAGAAAGGATTGGAGGTAGCTTCAAAAAAATGCCTGGAAAGAAATCATTGAGAATGATGCAATGGCAAGGAAAATGTGTGGCTAGAAAATAATCCAGGGGTAAATTTAATTACTTTTCAGGAGCGGTTGCCCAAAGATTTTATAGAGAAGCTAGAAGTAGGTCACAGACGGGACTCTTTAAGTTTTCTGGAGTCTAAAGTAAGTACTGAAATACCTTCAGTTCAAAGATTCAAGGTGTCTGCCAACTAAAGACAAGCCTGTTGTTTAAGGTTTCCATCTTGCTAAGCTGAGAAAAATCTCCCCCTTCGGTCTTCATAAAGAAAACATATTTTGATTTAGAAAATAGCATTCTCAGCTTCCTTCCAGCAATAAATTCAAGAGCAAAGTTTACTTGGTTCCTTCTTACAGCATCCTTCAACGAAAGCCTATATCGTAGCAGCAAAGTTCAATCCTGTCAAGTAAATTTGACAACAGAATGATGCCATCTAGATATGCAGGTCTCAGATGCTATGGTTTGATCCAGAGGCACAATTTATCATTTCTGAAGAAGAGATGAATAGCATATCCTTCCAGCAATCCTCTGTAAATATCTATTCTCATAAACAAGATTTTGATAGGTTTTAGACAACTCAGAGATATCTCTGACAAATACCTAGAGAAAAAATATTCAATGTTTCCATTAAGGGCTGATACATGTATTTTGACAATTTTTCAGACAGAAGGTAGAATAAGATTATTTATTAAAAAGAAAGGATGCCATGTGAGACGTGTTTAAACAGAGATTACTCCACTTTGGCACAAAGGTGCATTTAGTCCCGGCCAGGCAATATAGTAAGCAGTTTAAGGGGATCTTGTCATTTCAATATCTGACAGTATCTCTGTGCAGTAATGTCTATATTAATCCTCATTTCACAGAAAAGCAAATTAGCATTCCAAGTGATTCAGTGATTTGTTCTACATTTCATAGCTGGTAACAGAGCCATGAGAAACTGCACTAGGTCTGGTTTTGTTTAGAAGAAAATGTTTCAGCTATTCTGAGAGAGATAAAACAATATATTTAATACCCATATTCTTGCTCATAATAGAAATCATTCCAATGAAGGTGACTTCTCAAGACACTCTTCCTTGATTTCATTCTATTCTTGTTTCTCCTCCTCTGAGTTAACTGCTCTTCTTGAATTTAGTCTTTACCATCATGATGCATGGTTTTGCAGTTATATGTCTACATATATAGTCCTAAATAATATACACACTACCTTCTGCCAGTATGTCAGACTGTTGGAGCTCGAGAGTTGTAAAAAGTGCACAGGTATTTCAAATGCCAGCAGAGTCGGAAACCCATGGTGAGCAGGTTTCTGACTTCAGACTAAGATAGAGTAGGAAGAAAGGCCTGTTACTTTTCTTAGAATTAGGCATAGAAACTCAACACTGCCCAGCATAGTAATGGAAGATGAGTCTCTGGAATAGAAAGCACTCAAAATATAGTGTCTGCAACAGTGGCCTTGAGCACACAATGATTGTGAAGATGGCAAAGGATTGGACAGTGTTTCATTCTACTTTTTATGAGGCCACCATGTATTAGAGGTGACTCAACGACAGTCAGCAAGTAGTAATATTACGTAGTATTATTTTATGTATTTCAAATCACTTAATAAATTGCATTAAATTGTATGTATCTTTTTATTAACTTCACCCCCCCCCCCTTGACTTTCTTGTTTGATCTGCCTTGATAGATATGATTCACACTTACTCCTTTTCCCTACTGGAGAGCGTTCCACCACAAGAGTTGCATTTCTTCTCTGAGTGGCTAATTGGGTACTTTTCAATGTTTTGCTATTTCAACAATGTCATTCTCAATATATGTTTCTGGTGACCATGCCTAAGAGTTTTACTAAAGCAGAAATTCTCAGTGGGATATTTGGAAACCTGTGGTTGTGACTTCAGTCATGTTTATCATGGAAAACTCAACAGCTCAAAATAAAAATGACTGCCATTTACCAAATGAAGTCAAGAGACAGCAAATATACCACAATGTATGACAGTGTCCTGTAAGCAAAGTTTTTGCGTATAGTCCTTATGACTTTGGAACTAACTTATTAAGGTTTAGAACATAATACGTTTTGTATAAAAACATAAAGCATTTGTTCATAGCTTAAAAAAAAGTAACCAATATGATTTCTTTAAAAAGATAATTTGCTTGATCCAGAATGCTATTCTACTAAGAGTCTGTCATTTTGGAAAATCATATCACTGACAATAGTTCCACCTTGGCACTTGAGTTGCTAATCCTATATATTTTTATCGCTCTTCCTTAGTTGCTGTTATGTTTATGGTAGTAGTACTTGTCACAGATTTAATTGTACCACTTCTAAATATATATATTTACTTGGCTATGTCATGATTCTCAACACTGTGTCATTATCCTCCATGTTGTAAATCTCAACCGCTAGGGAAAGGTACTCAATGAGGTGGACTGTAACTCAATGAATGACTGCAACAATGGACTCAAACATGACAGAGATGGTGAAGATCACATTGTGAATGCTAACTCTGGGTAAACAGAGAGGAAGTATCAGCTTTCAGCTTCTACTCTCCTTCTCTGCCCACTGCCTAGAGGACACTGCTTGAGAATGAACAACCAGATCATAAAACTCAGCAGATAAGGTCCATCATATTGCCTGGGGTGTGTATATATTAAGACAACCATGATTACTCTTCTTAGTGGACCAAATCAAGATGAAAATATTTCTGTTGCATTAACAAGCAAGCTGGAAAACACATTTCCATCCTGATTTTTTTAAAAAAAGGTTTGTATTATAAGAAACAATCATATCACATTCTCTGAAAAGTTTGAGAGCTAAAGAAAAAGTTATTCGTACCAGTAATAATAGTATAAAACTGAAGGGTGAGTATTTAAATGCTATCCTTGATAATCAGGGGTTAAAGATTCTGTTTCTCCATTTCTCTAAGAAGACATGAGTCTACTCTAAAATAGTAGAAACATAACCCATTTTTCCTGTGAAGGCAAGTAGGGAAGGAGGGGGTGACCGCATGCTTGATTATACCATATTACTTGTTTTTCCTGCCTCAAGGCCATCAATAATCAGCTAATTTGCCATTATTGACATAATTACTAAAGCTTGTTGATGTTTAGCCAGGCAATTGGTCATATTTGAAAGCAAAGAGAATATTTGACCCGTGAAGAACAAATGAATTCCCTTTACAGCAAGCCTCATAGATACGGGGAGTGTCACGCTCTCAACAAGGTGCAATGCCCTTCAGTACAGACTACAGTTAAGCTAGGAACAAAGCAGAGATCAAGGCATGGACCCCTGTGGGGTCAGAAATACATATAACTTTTGACTTTCCTCAAACTTAATATTAATAACCCACTGAGAGCCTTACTATTGACATGCACAGCAGAATCACACATACTTTGTATAACATATGTATTATAAGAGAAGGATTGGTAGCATAGTGCATAAAGGATCAGGCTGCTACCTCAAAGGTCAGCAGTTTGAATACACCAGTCGTTCTGAGGTGCCATCTCTTTTCATAAAGAGATGGTGGATTACTATGAGTTGAAACCAACTTGATGGCAGTAGGTTTGGCTTGGGGGTCTTATTTCTTTAGTTTATGGGTTAATCCTGCATGTTAATAAAAGATTCATTGTTAATATGGGTAAAAGGCATTTTGGGGGGGGGGGAATGCAAGGTTTTGCAATTGTCCTTACGTGAAATTCATTTATCTTGAAGTGGTGGGCAAATGCAGCTGCCAACTTAGATTTATTATACATCTCAAGGAACTCAACTTTTTTTTAAAAAAAATGTATTATTTTTATTTCTTTGCTTCTCGGAAGCACTTTCAGCCTCACTAAGGCCACTTCGTATGCATTTCACTGCGTTACTCAGGGTTTATTATAAGGCATTAAGCACAATTGAAAACATGCAAGAACCATGAATGACCGATTTTTACAAAATGAACTGCCCATTGGAGATAACAAGCATCATATTTCGTGTTTTTAAAATTTTTAAAAATATCTGTCTCAGTGGACCTTCTCAGTCCACTCAAATCTAGGTTATTCAAAGGTCAAGTGTATATATCTGGGCCTTGGGAGTATATGTCACATACTGTGTTATACATAATAACTGCCATTCACCTGTCAATTTCTTGTACTCTGATGATGTGTGTGTACAAGACTAGAAACTATGTCACTGGTGCTGTAAATACTGCCAAGATCACTCATAACTGACAAATTTCAGGAGAGCTTTCAAGCCAAAACACACTATAAAGAAAAACCTTTTAATCTACTCCTGAAAATTTGCTAGTAAACAGCCAATGGATTCGAACAATATTGCAAGGATATACAGTGCTGGAAGGTATGGCCTGAGATTTGAAGGCATTAAAAATACATGTTAAAAATGCAGCAATGGGCTCAAGAGTCCCAGAGAATGTGAAAATGGTGCAGGCTGAGCATCATTTGTCTTGTTGTGCATGAACTTGATCACCAGGAGTCAGAATTGGCTTGATGGTAACTAACACGTAATTTCACTAGGTATGTAGTAATAGACCCAAACACGAATGGATACACGCCTGATTCTCCATCACCCTGCTCCTTGGCTGTACACCTTCATGCTTGGCTTCTCTTACAAGATACCCCACTTTAAAGGAAGACCAAAAAGACTACCTAATAAAGGGTCCTTTGGGAAAACAGATCCTAGGATTTCATCAACTTTTTCCATAGGCCAGTTGGCAATTTTAGAAAAAAGAATAATAGTAACATATTACTTGTGAAAATATGTTTTTCAAAAATGGAAAATGTCTGACTTAGGAGTTTTCCTGGAAGCCTTTTTACTTTATAATTAGTTACTGTCCTGATGGCTGCCTGGGCACGGCAGGGTCCCCTCTGTCTCACCACCCAGTCTCTGACCAGAGCCCTCAGCAGCCTCTCAGCCAGCCTCCCAGTCACAGAGAAAAATTATCTCAGTATGGAAGCTCTGTGCTCTTTGTGATTATTTATATCCATTTCATTTGCTTTTCCATGGCCACATTGTGTTGTATTCTATCCCTAATACACAAAATGCATCAGTGACTCATAATGATTCATTAAGGTGCAAAAATAAGTATGAACGGACATACTTATGGTTTCAAGTTGACATGTAAAGAGTCTGGGAATTAGCACTGTCATCCTCAAAAATAAGAAAAGGCTGGACAAAGTGAGAATTAATGACTCTTCTAGGACTCAGAAGAGAACTGAGCTCACAGGGCAATATGTGATGCTGAAATCAGGAATCAGAGGACATCTAGAGGAAGCGCGAAAGCTCAGGTATGTCAACAAGGAGCAGAAGCCACTGGAGTCATAACGTGATAAGCAAACCATCCACGAGAAAGCAGATTCCCACCCATGGAGACTATGTAAATCAGAGTAGAACCCTTCTCCAGACAATCTTGTGGCTTGTTCTTTGGAAGGAATTAGATCAGGGAACTTTCTTCCAAGGTACCTTTACCAACCTTGAACTTTCAACCCTTTGACTAGTAGACAAGTGCATTAACCATTGTGCAATCCAGGAATAAGAACATGCAAATATATATTTGATGTATTTCTGGGGACTGAGTGTGGACTAGCATGAGAGTGCAATATTCTTAAAGGAAGAATTTTAGGAAGATATTCTTATGGACTTTCCCTTCAGGAACCCTACGGCATCTCATGAGAAGGATTGGAGACCTTCGGTGGCCCTTATATAGGCAGGAGAAGAGTTGTCATTACAGAATACAGGAAGAGCACTTTTCTTAATAACAAAGTTTTACTCCCCAGGGGAAAAAGGCTTTGTCTAAGCAAAATTCTGAAATCTTTTCTCAGCCAGATACAAAGAACTTCTCTCCTTTCCTGTCGCTAAAGAGTAAAATTATCCCTATGACCTGCTGTACATCAGAGCTGGACAATGAATAAAGATGACAGAAGAACTGATGTCTTTGAGTTATGGTTTTGGATAAGAGTACGGAATATCCCATGGACTGTCAAAAGAACAAACAGCTGTATCTTGGAAAAAGCGCAGCCAGAATGCTTCTTGGAGGCAAAGATAGGAAAGCTTCATCTTTCGTACTTTGGACATGTAGCCAGGCAAGGCTATTCATTGGAAAGGGACATCAGACTTGGAAAAATGGAGGAGACGATGGAGAGGAAGACCACCAATGAGATGGATTGATATGGTAACTTTAGCAAAGGGCTTTAGTGTGCCAGAGATGATGAGGACAGCATAGGATAGGACAGGGTTCAGGTCTGTTCTTCATAGGTTGCTATGAGTTGTACTCAACTTGATGGCCCCTGACAACAATAACAATGGAAGAATAGGACTTCAGGGAAATAGATTGGGAATTTTGTAATCAGGAAGCAGGTAGAGGCAGAGGGAAAATGCTGTGTGTCCTTAGAAGAGAAATAGAAAGATTTGTGAAGGCAACAGATCCAAGGCACTGGTCCACTCAAATGCTGAGATGTGATTGGAGGATGGAAGAATGTCCTGTGTCTCTCATACCCTGCTACCACACCAACAGGGGGCAGTATGATAACAGAGGATCACAGCAACAAAATACAGATTCTCTGATAGGTGCCTACATGGGAAGAACCAAAACCAACGGGATCAAAACAAGGACACTAGAGGGGGTTGACGTCTTTGGTAACAAAATGGAATTCCTACACGGTACAAATGATTGACACTCTCGAGCAAGACAGGGTTCAATCACTCCATTGCTACAGCTCTCTAGTGGAAAATAGTTTCGCTTTTCTTCTCAGACAGATTCGCTCCTTACACAGATCCCAACACTCACAGGTTTTACTGTACCAAATTTTAAGTCCTTAGAGGTGCTCAAAACTAAGTGAAATCTGAGAGACTGCCATAGATAAGAAGCCTTATAAGATATGAAGCTATCATGGTGTCCTAGTTGGGATTCTGAACTGGAAAAGGACATTTCTAAAAACTAATTATGTATGGGCTTCAGTAATAGTGAATCAGTGCTGAGGTATTAAACAAACAAAAAAACCCACAAAAATAAATTCTGAAGCATACAGAGAGACTCCATAAGAAAAGCAGAACTGCCCACAGGGGTTCAGACACTGTAAATGTCTTTCAAACTTACCCTGTGGTAAGTTTGAACCATTGACATTTTAGTTAGCCGCCAAATACTTACTCTGTAATACTTGTTATTATGTGTCATAGAGTCATCATGTACAACAGCTCTGAAACCTGCCTTGTTCTGAGTCAGTCTCGCTGACTCCAACACACACACCTACCCTCATTACCCTAGTTACTATGACAATCCATCTCTCCTAGGGTCTTCCTCTTTTGAGCTGTCCCTTCATCCTTCTGAGCATGATGTCCTTCTCCAAGCCCACAATACCACCACTGGGGTGTTAGTTGTGATAAGTACAGCCTACGAGTGCAAGAGGGTAACAGGAGAAACAGAATGTGTGATATATGGGAGTTCTCTGTATTGTCTTTGCTTTTCTATAGAACTAAAACTGTTCTTCTTTCCCCAGCAATAATAAAAACAAAGGGAACTCTGGTGGCCTTGTTCCTAGATGATTGTGGGGCTGACTCTTCCTGGCTATTCAAATCCTCTCTCTGCTCCAAAGGAGAAAAATGGGCAAATCTCCTGCAGTGTGATTTACGGTATCTGTTTACAGCCTGTTCTGACTCAACGGTAATGAATTGAGCGCAATTGAGTGAAATAAAAATAATACTAGAAGTAATACAGTGGAGAAAAAACCTTAACATTAAAGAATAAGATTCTACACTGTCAATAGTTCTGGAGAGCAGCTGGAAAAGGGTAAAAAGGGAAGTAGGATGGTAAATATCTGAAACAGATTCTGTTGAATTGATGATCTATTGCTTTCCAAGTTCTCATTCTTGTCTGTAGAAAGGGGTGGTGTGAAGTTGTCAAAGTCTTTTGCAAATAAAGCCCGAGACCTTCTACTAAACTAACTGAACTCTTAAAGAATGAGCACAAGCGCATATCCTCCAATTTGATGGAATGTGGCTTTTATTTCTAAAGGCAGGAAAATGGCTAAAATAACAAGGTTGAAACTCTGAGAGCAAAAACAAGTACAAGTCACACCATTGCGTAGACTCTTATAAAACCAGATGCAAAAGGAATGACAAATCTTACACTTACAAGAAGAAAGCAGAACATACCACTGGCAAATTTACTTTATCAGAAGACATATGTGGCTGTCACAGTTTCAACAGATCTCACACTGAATCACTCCTACTAGTTCACTGGTGAGCCACCTGATGTTTGCTGTATGTTGTTGTGTACCCTTGAGCTGGTAATGACCCCTAACTGAAGCTCCAATGGGTTTCCAGAGACAGCAAACTTCATGGGAGGAGATTGCCCATCTTTCTTCTGTGACACATTTGGTGGCTTGGAACCTCATACCTTTGTGTTGACAGTACAATTCTTTACCACTAAGTCACCAGACCTCCCTTTTGCTTATGTGGTTGTTGTGTGCCATCGAGTTAAAACTGACTAATAGCTGACCTAACAGCGGGTTTTCAGAGGCAGCGAATTTCACAGGAGGGGATTGCCCATTGGTCTCTCATGGAGCAACTGGTGGACTCAAACCAGCTGCCTCCAGGATTGCAGTGCAGCTTCTTACCGTTAGCCCACTACCAGAGTTTCCAAAATACTGATATGAGTGCAAATCCACTTTTGGACTATACATATATTTACTGTATGTATGAGGGAGAGATGCTCAACTTATAATTTTTACTTAATTAGTCATTATGTTGTGGTTCTTGTTAGAATCTGGCAGAGTTTGTGTGTGTCTGTACCAGAAAGCATTCAGAGTAGGAGCAGCCAGGTAAGTAAGGCATCTCTCCTTCACTAACCACACCTGAACACCGAATCAGTATTTTGCACCTCAGCAACTTTGCCCCCAAATTGGACTCAATGTTGAAGAAAATTGTAAAAATCATACTTACAAGAAAATATAATTTACTGCCTTTACTGCAAGCTGTGTGATGAGGCAGACAATAATGATGGTCCTCTCCTCTTCCACAGTGTGTGCTAACCGTGCAGTCACTCAGGGGTACAAGGTTATATGTCTTCTTGATCTATTGTACCTTTAATCAGTATGTAATGCCCTTCCCTATCTTCAATGGTGGTTTTCTTTCTGAAATATATTTTATCAGAGATTAGTATTGCCACTCCTGCTTTTTTTAGGTTGCCATTTGCTTGGTATATATTTTTCCAGCCTTTGGTTTTGAGTCTGTCTTTCTCTTTCTTTTTTAGATGTGTCTCCTGTAGGCAACATATTAATGGGCTTTGCTTTTTTTATCCATTCTGCTATAATTTTTCTCTTAATTAGTGCATTTAGTCCATTTACGTTAAGTGTGATTATTGTCAAGCCAAGTTTAACTTTTGCCATTTTGCTGTGTTTCTTTTTCTGGTCCATTCACTTTCCTTTGGCATCTCTGTGTGTAGGCTTTCACTTAAGATTTCTTGCAGTTTTGGTCTTGTTTTTACAAATTCCTTAAAGTCTTTCTTTTCTGCAAAAAATCTAATTTCTCCTTCGAGTTTGATAGAGAGCTTTACTGGATATAGGATCCTTGGATGGCAATTGTTATCGTTCAACTTTCTGTATATGGCATCCCATTGCCTTCTAGCTCGCATGGTTTCTGCTAAGAAATTGGAACTTAATCTAATTGTTTTCCCTTTGTAGGTAACTCTGTTTTACTCATGTTGCTTTTAGAATTCTATCCTTACCTTTTAATTTGGAGAATTTGACTATTATATGTCTTGGCGTTTTTCTTTTTGGGTCTAATCTATCTGGTATTCTCTGTGCTTCTTTAATGTGGATTTCCCCATTCTTCAAAATACTTAGGAACTGTTCTTCTAGTACTTCTTCCACATTCAGTGATTTCCTGTCACTCTCATGTTCTGGAATTCCAATCACATGTATGTTATTCAGTTTTCTGTCATCTCACATAATTCTAATGCTTTCTTCATTTTCTTTATGTCTCATCTCTGATTTTTCTTCATGTACGTTTCTAGTGAGCTCTTGTCTTCTAACTCACTGACTCTCTGTTCCATCTCTTCAGTTCTCCTTTTTTGTCCTACCAGTGTGTTGAACACTTCTGCCATTTTGGTCTTAATATTCTGGATTGCATTTTCATGCTTTTCTGTAATTTCCAACACTGTGTTGGCCGTACCCTCTCCTGTGATGATTTTTTAATTTATTGTACCTCTTTGTCTATTCTATCAATTTTTCTTCCATCTTTTGTATTTTTACCCATATTTGTTCAAGTTTCTCCTCATCTATATATTTTTTTCTGGATAGTCTCTGAAGTATTTGCTCTCTTTTGACTTCCATTGTTTTTTCCTACATTTTCTTTTCTTTCTTTAGCTGATCAGTTAACTCTGCATTAGTATATTTCTTCTGGTTCTTTTATCTGGGATATTCATTGGGTTTGCTTTTTAGGAGAAGGGTTATTTTGCTTTTTCATAATGGCTGATGTGGATTTCTGCTTTCTTGATATTATGGGAATTTTACTTAGTAGATATTAGGCTGTTGTAACCATAATAAAATTACCCAGGGTACAACAATGTATTGTGAAGCACCTGTATGCTTGTGCTCCCTTCTTGGCCCAAGGCCTGAAAGGCCCAGGGCCAGACAGCACTTTTCTCCCCAAAGTGCCTGAATGACAAAGGAGGGAGCCTATTCCTCCTTTTTGGAAGTGGCTTTTCACCTCCCTCGAGGTGCCCAGAACCTCCTTGTTGTTTGAGTTAAGGGGTCCTATGTAGTCAAGCTAGACAGCAATTTTTCCCCCCAAAGTACCTGATCTTGTGTCTTTGTTTCCAACTTTTGTATTCCAATCAACAGTACTTACCATGCACTTGAATGTATGTTTGATTAATTTCAGATTGTAAAAGTTGGTAAAACTATTAAGTTTATCTTTTTGAGAATTATAAACTTACAGGTGTGTGGTAGTTTTACAATGCAGTAGATTACATTCATTATATTATGGAAGGAATATCGCTGTCCTAAAAAACTACTTATATAATCTATTATTGACCATGAAAAAAACATTTGACTGTGTGGATCATAACATACTATAGCTAACATTGAGAAGAATTGTACTCTCAGAACATTTAATTATGCTTATATGAAACCTAGACCTAGACCAAGAAGCTGTTGTCTGAACAGAGCAAAAGAACACTTCATGGTTTAAAATTAAAAAGGTGAGTGTCAGGGTTATAGCCTTTCTTCAAGTCTATTCAATATTTATGCTGAGCAAATCATTCAAGAAGTTGGACTCTATGAAGAAGAACGTGCCATCAGTATTGGAGGAAGACTCATCAACAATGTACATTATAGAGATGACACAATCTTTCTTGCTAAAAGTGAGGAGGATTTGAAGCACTTGCTACAGAGGATCAAAGCCTACAGCCTTCAATATGGATTATGTCTCAACATCAAGAAAACAAAATCTTACCATTGGACCAGCAGGCAACATCATGATAGATGGTAAAAGATTGAAATGTCAATAATTCCATCTTACTTGAATCCACAATCAATACCCTTAAGACCATCAGTCATGTTGATCAGGAGATATATTGTATTGGGAAAGTCTGTAACCAAGGACCTCTCCAAATTACCGAGGAGCAATGATGTCAATTTGAAGACAAAGATGCACCTGATTCAGACTATGATCTTTTAAATCACTTCCTATGCAATGGAAAGCTGGAATAAGGACGATAGAAGAAATGATGCCTTCGAATTGTGGTGTTGGAGAAGAGTACTGAATATCCCATGTACTGCCAAAAGAACAAACATGTGTCTTGAAGAAAGTGCTGCCAGTGTACTTCTTGTAGCCAAAGATAATGAAACTTCATCACACATACTTTGGACATGTTATTTGGAGGAAAGGGGTGTCATGCTTGGAAAGGTGGAGTATAAGTGAAAGAGAGAAAGACTTTCAACCAAATGGATTGACACAGTGACTGTAACGGTAGGATGATGAAGATGGACTAGAATAGAACAGAGTTCAGATATGTGGTTGGTTCCCAGTGTTGTTATGAGTCATACTGGACTCAACAACACCTAACAACAACAGCAACAATTATATGTAATGAATCCATGACAGTAACAAAATTAGTGTTTGGTTAGGCCACTTGGAACCAAAGCTTAATCAAGTTAACACATAGTGAGCAAATAATTTTTAAGATTGAGGAGCTTAAGTAAGGAAAAACTGATGAGACTATTTTGGTAACAGGAAGAAGCTTACCTAAATTGATATTTTTCAGTGACTTATATAGTACCTTGAATAACATGAACTATCCCCTCAGGAATAAAATAACACAATTTTAAGGTTGAGGAATAAGGCATCAGGGTTTTAAAAGAACATCACACTCAGCTCATTGACAGAAGAAGAACTCTTTCCTATCACTTACTTCTTTTTCCTTTACTTTTTAGAGATTATAAATGCTACACTACTCAAAATCATATACAAAAGGCTGAAACAAACAAGTTAAAAAATGGACCACTGAGTACAATTGAAGAACAGCTTAGGTAATAGTGATTCCAATTTCACCTGACTTGGGACAGTCAAACTTCTTGTTTGGATTCTGTTGTCTTGATGATAAACAGAGTGTGGAAAGTAGTTTTAAAGACATTTCCTAGCATTTTCCAGATTATCATTGATGCAAATATTTCTAAATTTTACCAAAAAAATTCCAAACACTTACTACCATTCTGATGATCTGCCACTAAGCATGAAGTGTTTTCAATTTAGGAGAAATGAAGAGTTAAATTGAAAACTGAAGTGATGCCTCACTAAACAAATGGATAGGAACTATATTTTATTCACAAAAATAGAATCCTAGGCAACACTTAAAAACAATGAAGAATTTGTGAAATACTCCATGATGAATTTAGACAAGTGAATGAAATAAGTCAGTCATAAAAGAACAGATATTGCCCACTATTAAAAATCAATGCTTTTAAGTTGTGGTGCTGAAGAAGAGTATTGAACATACCATGTACTACCAAGAGAACAAACAGGTATAGACCTTGAGGAGGGTGAAACCAAGTTTCTCCTTGGAGGCTCATATTTTGAAGCTCCATCTCCCGTATTTTGGGCACAAGGCCAGGAGGGATCAGTCCTTGGAGGGACAGCGCAGGAAAGGAAGACCCTGGTGAGATGAATTAACACAGTAACTGGGGTAATAGTGGTAGGTGTGTCAGATTCAGTGAGACTGGCTCAGGAATGGGCAGGGTCAGAACTGTTGTACATAGGGTCACTATCAGTTGTAGTCAACTCAACAGCACAAAAAACAACAACAAATTATAACAAAAGAAACTAGAGGAAAGTGTATACACAGAGAGAATCCATCTAGTATGACTACCAGGGAGAAAAAAGAAGAGAGAGATGTAGGAAATGAATAAAAAAGTCATAAATTCTAATTAGGAATGGGCAAAAGAAAGATAATATGGAATGAATACTGTGGGTGTTTTACTTAGAATTATGGAACAAAATATGCATGAATGAACGACTAACAAAGCATCTTGCTTTGTAAACTTTCACTTGAGTCAAATAGACTTTTTTAAAAAAACAAATGATGTTCAAAATACTAAAGGGATGAAGAAATTAGATTGAGTCATGACAGAGCAGGATCTCAATTGCTGAGTACAATGTTGTAAACAACAATACATCCTTGTTCCAAAGCATCATTATTTATTTACAACATTCTTTTTTGTTATTGTGGTAAACATGTATGTAATAAAAGCATTTGTCGTTTCAACATTCGTCACATATGCATTTTAAAAGAATTACTTTTGTTTGTCACATGCTATCACCATCATCTATTTTCAAATTCTTCCATCAACTTTGAAAAGTTCAGTGTTATACTTTCATTTAATTATTTGAGAAAACTTTTACAGTTTAAAAAAGTTTACTGGAAGGGAGCTCTGGTGGCCTAGTGGCAAGAAGCTGCACTGCAATCCCAAAGGTATGCAGTTCGAATCCCTCAGAGGCTCTACTGGAGAAGGGGTGCAATCTCCTCCTGTACCAAACAGATCTGATTTGACAGTACACACAAAAAGATAATAAAATTTAAAAAGAAAATTTTTTAAATGTTTACTGGCTTATGACCAAATCTACTTAAATTACTTAAACAAATAATAGAAAAGGAGGAACATCCCAGAGTTATTCTATGAGGCAAGTATAACCCCAATATTAGAATCAGGCAAATACATAACCATAAAAGAAAGCTATAGACCAATATATCCCATGAACATAGATGTAATAATTCTTAACAAAATTCTGGCCAATAGAATCTAATAACATATCAAGGAAGTAATTAATGAGGACTAAATGGGATTCATAGGGAGCTCTGGTGGCTTAATAGCAAGAAGTTACACTGCAATCTGAAGGCACGGGGTTTGAGGCCACCAGCCACTCTGCAGGAGAAAGATGGGCAATTATCTCTTGTGTGATTAACTGGCTCTGAAAATCTGCTGGAGGATCAGCATGGGTTGGTTCTGAGTTCACAGTGCACAGAAACAACAAGAAGTGGGATTCATAACAGGTATGCAAGGATGGTAAAGCATAAGAAAGACAATCAACCTAACTCAACACATTAACAAAGCCAATAACATGATCTACATGTTCCTGTTAATTGATTCAGAAAAGGTCTTTGACAAAATTCAACACCCCTTCCTTACTAAAATACTCAGTGAAACAGCAAAAAAAATGGAATTTACTCAGCACAGTGAAAAGTATATAGGCAAAACCAAGAGTCAACATCATTCTCAATGGAGAAAGACTAAAGATATTCCCCTTCTGAAAAGGGACCTGACAAGAACGTCCACTATCAGCACTCCTATTCAATATTGTATTGGAAGTACTTGCTAGGGCAATAAGACAAGAGAAGGATGTAAGAGGAATCCAAATTGGCAAAGTGGTGGAAAACTGTTGCTATATGCAGATGTGGAGGAC
The DNA here is from genome assembly GCF_000299155.1 of Elephantulus edwardii. Classification (NCBI taxonomy): domain Eukaryota; kingdom Metazoa; phylum Chordata; class Mammalia; order Macroscelidea; family Macroscelididae; genus Elephantulus; species Elephantulus edwardii. The sequence goes on from NW_006399983.1 coordinate 2,809,762, forward strand.
TGCTCGAGGGTGTGGCTTTAAAATCCATAATGAGGCGATGGGTTTATGGGCTGGCCTGGGGCCTGGGGCCTGGAGTCTCCTTCTACTCTAGGAGTTGGCTGTTAGCTAGCATCTCAATGGTGGTCTTGTCTTGATGGCGTCACATAAGGGAAGTTTTTGAGGTCGGGTTTGATGTGTGTTACTGTTCTTTTTATTAATTTTAGAATGAATATTCTTTAAATGACACAACAATTGTTTGTTTGCTGTACTGAACAACTTGGAGTTGCTGTGATGCTGAACACTGTTCCATATAGCTGTGTCAAATATCTTAATCGTTGCACATTATGTACAATGTTTGAATGAGCTTCCAGATTTATTCAATCTGGGAAGCAGGAGTTGCATCCACTTCCTAAACTAGATGCTTCTGGAAACTCTGCAAACTCTCTAAACTCTATAAGTACACAGAAATGATATTAGTTATTAAACAGAGTTCAGGTCTTTTGTGCAAAGCTTGCTCTGAGTCATATTTGACTCGATGACACTTAACCACTTCTAAATGAGACTAGTGCTGTAATATCTGGATGAACACTCTTTCACTTTGCACATCACTCTTTGTCAATGTGCTCTATGAAATAACCTGGGTTTTCTGTGATGCTGAACCTTGTGCCATTGGGCCATTGGGATATCAAATACCATAATGGTTTCCTATTGTGGAGAGAATTTGGTGGAGCTCCCAGTTGTAAGATGGATTTGGAAGAAGGAGGGGCATCCACTTCCTAAACTACATGACTCTGAAAACTATATGAACTTGGAGATACTACTATAGTTATGAAAAGGTATTAGGTCTTTTGTTCATAGAGTCACTATGAGTCATGCTTGATTTGACAGCAATCAACAACAACATATGCAGACAATATGATAGTGTATACAGAAAACCCAAGAGACTCAACAAAAACCCTCTTGAATCTAGTAGATCAGTTTAGCAGAAGGGCAGGATACAAGATAAATATACAAAAATCAGTGGGATTTCTCTACAGCAATAAAGAAAACATGAAAAAAGAAACTAAATTGGCCATTTACAATAGCCAACTATAAGATTAAATATTTGGTAATAACCCTAACTAGATAGACTAAAGACCTTTATAAAGAAAATGACAAAATACTACTATAAGAAACAATAAGAGATCTAACTAAATATAAAAAAAATATGACCTGTTCATGGATAGGAAGACTTGACATAGTGAAAATTACAATCCTACTAAAAACAATCTACATATTTAACATAATCCCACATACTAAACTCATTTTTCAAGAGATATAAAAGGCAATTGGAAAGTTTATTTAGAAAGAAAGGAAACCCCAAATAAGCAAAGCTCTTCTGAAAAATAAAAATGAAGTGGAAGACACAGTAACCCTGATCTCAAAACCTACCATACCGCCATAGTAAGAAAAACAGCATGACATTGGTACAATGTGGACAGACAGACACATAGACAAATGAAATATAATTGAGAACCCAGAAATTAACCCATCTACCTGCAAACATCTATGAGTCGCAGGCGACTCGACGGCACATAACAACAACAACAACAACCTGCAAACAATTAGTATTTGACAAGAAATAGAAATGTATTAACTGGAGAAACAACAACCTCTTCAACAAATGATGCTGGGAAAACTGCATATTGGCCTACCGAAAACTGAAGCAAGATCCACATCTCACACCACACACAAAAGTCAATTCAAGTTGGATCAGAGACCTGGCAGTAAATCCCAAAACCATAAGATCATGAGAGACAAAATGTGACCAAACTTAAAAGACCTAGTCTATGGTATAAATGTTATGTTACATGTTATGTGCTATCAAGTCAACTATGTTGAATTGACTATAATTCACAGTGACCCTAAGAACAATAGCTCTGAATCTTGCACTATCCTGAGCCAATCTTACCATCTCTGACACACCTAACTCCATTGCCACAGTCACTGTCTCAATTCTTCTCCAGGGTCTTCCTCTTCTAAGCTAACCCTCTACCCTTTCAAACATGTTGTTCTTCTCCAAGAACTGGTCCCTCCTGGTGATATGCCCAAAGTATGTGAGTCAAAAGTTCAAAATCTTTGCCTCCAAGATGCAAACTGGTTATACCCTCTCCAGGACAGATTAGTTTTTCTTGGAAGTCTACAATATGTTCTATACTCTTCTTCAGCATCACAACTCAAAGGTATTGATTCCTCTTTTGCCATCCTTAGTCATTGTCTAGCTCTCAGATACAGAGCAAGCAACTGAGAAGACCATAGCCTGGATCAGGCACATCTTAGTCTCTAAATTAACATCATTGCTCTTTAGCACTCTGTAGAGATCCTTGATGGTAGATTTTCCCAATGCAACTCTTTTGTTCTGAATGCTGGTGCCAGAAGTTTTGACTATGGATTCAAACAAAATGAAATCATTAACAACATTAATCCTTTCTCCATCTATCATCATACTGCCTATGGCCTGATGGTGAGGATGTTTGTTTTCTTGATGCTGAGATGTAATCTGTATTAGAAGTCACAGTCTTTGGCCTCCTGCAGCAAACAGTCCACGTCTTCAGTTTTAGTTGTGTTTTAGCAAAGTTGTGTCATCTGGATAACACAAGTTCTTGATGAGTCTTTATCCAATCCTGATATTCTATTCTTTTTGATAAATTTCAGTCTCTTAACTGATTTCTTTCGCATATAGATTGAAAAAGCATCAAGAAAGGATACATTCCTGATGTATGCCTTTCTTGATTTTGAACCATACAATGTTATCTTGTTCTGTTCGAACAATAGTTCCTGGTCTAGGTATAGGTTTCACTTTAGCACATTCAAGTGCTCCAGGATTTACATTCTTTTTGATGTTAGCCACAATTTGTTGTGACTCAGACAGTCACATAAGCTTCAAATACAGCCAGAAATGCACAACCAAGAGAGGGCAAAATTGACAAATGAGGCCCTCTAAAAATTAATTCTCTATGTGCATAAAAACTTTTCCCAATAGGGTGAAAGGAAAATCTACAGACTGGGAAAAAGTCATTTATTAATAACATTTCAGAAAAGGGTCTCATAACAAAAGGTTACAGAAGACAACAGAATCTCCACAAGGAAAGGCTAATGACCCAATTAAAAAATGTGCAAAAGACATGAAAAGAATTTTCACAGAGGAAAACGTTAAGATGACGAACAGACATATGAAGAAATGCTCAAAATCACTGTCAATCAGCGGCAAATCAAAACTACTATAAGATAGCATCTCACGCCAGTAGTGGTAAGTAGCAAAGTTTAACAGGACAGCAAGCAACAAATGTTAGAGGACGTGGAGAGATTGGAACTCTCATGCACTGATGGTCGGATTGTAAAACGATACAACCATTCTAGAAAACAGTTTAGTGTTTCCTTAAAAAGCTGAAAATAACTATCTTATATGACCCAGTTATTGTACTTCTAGGAATATATCCTAAGGAATTTAGACTGACATAGGAATGGAAAGGAGAAACAGTTGTGTAAAATAAAACATAATATGGTAGAGTCTAGAGACCATTATGCTGTGTGAACTAATTCAGTTTCATAGGAAGAAATACTGTATAAGGTCATTATTGTAAAAACAGAAGGATAACTAGTAATATTTATATAAATGCCCAAAAGGGGTAAGGGAGAAGGGGAATGGGGTGAGAAAAGGTGAAGAGTGGAAATCAGAGTTTAGTGGATGCATTGTAGGGAGGGTGATGGAATGGGAAATATTCAAGGGGGACTAGAGAAGATAGTATAATAATAGGTGTAGATCAATGGTAATTAACTATATGGGATATTGTGTATATGGGTTATTGTATGAAATACAATGTAAACAAGAGTGTATGGTACACAATTATATGAATGAAGTAAAATGTAAATGAATTACTGTATGAAAACCAATACATTTTTTTTAAAAATTTACTGGACGTGTTGTTGAATGTTGTTTGATGTAATTGAGTTGACTGTAACTCAAAGTGACACTATGAGCAATAGATCTGAACCTGTCTCTACCCTGCACAATCTTACTAAACATAGTGAGTCCAAATGTGGACCAAACGTACCCATTAGAAGGTCTATGCTGGCTGACAATTAGTGCATTTTATCAGCTAACATTCTAGGTGGAAACTTCCTTCCGACTGAATAGGTATTGTTTCTTTTCTTTCACTTTCAATTCTCTTCTAAGACTGATATAGACACAATTTCAACAGTGGGGTTCCACTAACAGAGCAGGGTTTATCAGCACCATCTGGCAATTTATAGTCAGAACAAACACTCTCTCCATTTTTGTCAAGTGCCCAGCCAGGGCTTATAGTGGTGACTTGGAAAATATGGACAGCAGTGTCCTTTTCCCTGCTTGGGAACCTTATAATTTATCACTCCCTTTTCCTTCTTTTCTTGTTAGTTATGTAAGGTCTGTGGGGAAAATGAAAAAGAGCCAGCGTTCTTTGAAAATCAAGTTGAGAAACTTTTTTCTGGTGCATCAGCTCCCTTTGCTGAATGATTTCAGACCCTTTAAGTTTCTTGTTGACTGGGTTTGGCAGGGTGAAGCAAATAACACATCTGGCTAGTCCCCTGGAGACCTGGACATCAAAGGCTGACTGTGAAATAATTGTAAATATGAAGATGAATGCTAGACTGGTCCAGCCCTGCTGAGCTATGAAATGGTGATACCGAGACACAGGGCTGGGTGTGCTGAGATCTTAGTGAAGTGACAAGAAGGAAACATGGAAGGAACCTGGAAAGATTCTGGAAGACCCTGGAAGGTTCAGAGCTGTGAGGTATGGTGAAAAGATTGGAAAGTGAACAAATCTTTGAATATTTTGCTGGCAGAGAGGGAGTCACTCCCTTGTCTTTGGCCTCAGACCAGAGGCAGAGCAGGTGTGATAATTGGGACTATTACGAGGCTGGATTCTGGAGTCAGCATGCCTGGGATGGAGTCCCAGTGTTGTTGCTTGCTATTTGTGTGACTTTAACACTGAGCAAGCTATTAAAAACTATCTGAGCTACAGCTTCCTCATCTAGAATTATAAATCATTTACAACAAGCTATATAAAAAATATCACAGAGCTACAGTCATAAAATTATCCTTGGATGAAATTAGTTAACACATATAAAACATTTAAAAGGTCCCTGGGTGGAGTAAAAGATTTGTGCTCAACTGTGAGTGGAAAGGTTGGCAGTTCAAACACACACATCTCAGCCAAGGAAGACTTAGCCATCTGCTTCCATGAATACAACCAAGAAAAGCTGCTGGAGCCTCTGGGGTCACTGTGAATAGGAATCAAGTTGCTAACAAAGGTGTTGCTGGTTAAAAAAGCATTTAAAGAAGGAATTCACATTACTGTGACTACAAGTGGTGGTTATGTCCTAGTCTCTTCTATCCATCCTACTGTGATGGCTTATGTGTCACCATGCTGGTGGAAGCTGTACCACTGCTTTTCTGAATACAGAATAGCGGGATCACATGGGGTGGTTGGGTTTTAGTGGAGTTTCTAGACTAAGAAATACTAGGAAGGAAGGTCTGATGAAATATTTCTGAAAATTGACCAACAAAATGTTTTATTTGTTGTTGTTGTTTTAAAATGCTATTTGGGAAACCAACAAATATCTTAAAGAACACAATAGCATGTTGCTTGATACAGTGCTGGAAGATGAGTACTTAGATTAGACGTTTCTCAAAAGTCAGAGTGGTTACAGCAATAGGTTTGAGCATATCAATAGTCATGAGGATGGCATACAACCGGGCATTCTTTCATTCTGTTTTACACACTTGATCCATTGTCATGAGGTTGATTCTGACTCATAGCAATCCTCCACTAAGTATCTTGATGGGAGAAGACTGCTCTTTTGTGTCTCATGGAGCAACTGGTGGATTTGAACCACTGATCTCCTGGTTGACAGTGTAACACACAGGCACTACGCCACCAGAACTTCTTCTGTTGCACATAGCCCTCCATTAATCGGATCCATCTTGACAGCAACTAGCAAGTTGTAGTTGCAAAGACATAAAAATTAGCTCTGTGTGAGGGATCCAAGATGGTGCTGGAGGCGGAGACAACGTGGCAAGCTGCAGGAGCAGCAGACCAATTGGAGGAGGGCCACCATGGCCTTCTAAAGGCCTCTGTTTATTGATAATTAAACAGTTAAACAGTTGATGACTGGTCTTTGGTGCTCAACATCAGGAGATCAAGGATTCCCAGGGAGGAATGGTTGAGTCCTGCGGCTCCCAGCCCCTACTGCTGAACCCGTGCTGCCACTGCAGCTCCATGAGGTTACCACCACCAGAACACAGAGATCTCCTCACCTGGGATGGATGGTGGGCACTGTCTGACACCCGCCCCCCTGCCCCCAGGCTGGTGCAGCAGAGACACCACACCACTGCAGAGTGGACTTGCTCTGGGGAGAATTCTTGGAGCCACGATGGCAGTGGCAGGAGATGCAGCCAGCAGGTTTGGGTTTTCTTGGACAGGCCAGAGAGGAAGATCACCAATACAATGGATTGATGAAAGTCACCGTGAGCTGTCTACTTGACAACACTTAACAGTGGCAGCATGTCCAAGATGGCAGATATCCTAAATGCAGCACATATTTTGATCTGTTGAATACCTCTGCTAAGAACTGTTTAGACACGGGGGTGTCTGTTCACCACTCTCAGGTTCCCTTCTCCATTTATAAAGGGGGAGGGCAGTGACACCTACTTCAAATTACAGTATGACCACTTGTTGGAGGAGGGGCGTAAAGGTAGCAGTGCTGGAATTGGGGATGCTGTCCCTGGCTCTATGGTCTTCAGTCAGGCGAGGGGTCCAGACTTGGGGGGGGGACTTTGGTCAGGGAGTGTGCCAGCCAGCCCCTGGGCTGTCGCCTGCCTTGGGGCAAGCTGTCTTTGGCCCTTGGCTCTGGTTGAGCCCTCGGGGTGAGCTCCTCAGCCCTCAGGTTGTACCATCTGACCCTTGGGTAGAAAAAACTGCCTAGGGTATACAGAGAATTTTCTTGAGGCTACTTTCCTCCACCCTCTCCCCCAGTACACCCATAAGTAACACCCCCAAAGCCCTTCTATTTGTAACTCACAAGTTTGTTCTCTCTAGGTTTGCTCTCTTTTCTCTAGGTAACCTTAACACTGAGTTTTACTCCAGACCTGACCCTGAACCCAGTTCCAGAGACTAAAGGAAATACAACTGCCATCTAACAAAGCAAAGGAGGATGGAGCCTCAGGGTTCAGTCAGCCATCCCCACTGGACCCACCTGGGAAAACACTTTGCAGTTTAGAGGGGAGTAAATGTCAGGAAAATATCTTCTAACAGAACAAGAAGGCAAGAGGCTTTAACCCAAGACCACCAGTAAGGTGATAAAGTGTGCTCCCTTCCCTCCTTCACATCAACGCTCCTGTTCAGCATGAAGAAGCCAGGGAGTCTGTGCCCAATTCCCAAATGAGAAACCCACAAGTGAATAAGACATTTTGTTTAATCACCATTGGACTATGCTTACCATTGCCTTGTATCATCTGGTCCCAACTGGATCCTTTTCATTTCCTTCACCTGCTCCCCCCACGAACCAAATTGTGTAGCTCTGCAACTGCATCCCTGCAATTTTCATCCTTGCCCACCCTCACCCTTCTGCTCCCAACCCTCACCTTCTTGTATCCCCAACATGTTTTCCCCAATAAAATAAAGAGAGAAAAAATAAGCTCTGTGCATAGAAGATCTTTTTGCTATCTAACAGTCTCTGAAAAGTTCAAACAGAAGCTGACTGACAGCTTCACGGGCATGTGAAGAGCTGTGCTGTGTCAGAAAAGAGCAGGCTTACATACTTTTAAAGGCTTTCCACTTCTGAGGTACCAGCATTCTGGCCACATGGTCTCAAACTGATGAGCTGAGCTGAAGGACACCATTGTAACACTGCTTGCTGGTGTTTTCTAGGAAGTGAGAGAGGCCCAGGTTTACGGAATGAAATCCATAGTTAGAAGACAAAAACAAAACCTTTCAGTGTGTTACACAGGAAGGAACTGTGTGACTTTCAGTGTCAGGAGGCGTAACGGTGCAAAGTACAGGGTATTTTGAAACAACTGACTCACAGGCCCAGACCGGCAGCATCTGCCCGCTGTGTCTCACACAACACTGCTGCCTGCAGACAGAAGATGCTCCTGAGAACAGAAGGCAGCTTCAGGCGCCATGCCAGGGCTCACTACATCCAAACTGCACATTTGAGGGATTGGTGAAATTCCTTAAATATACCACCACACAAAAATTACTATCTTAAAATGTTGTTGATGTGTACCATCGAGTCAGAGCTGGTCCACAACTGACCCTCCAGCAGGTTTTCAGAGGTGGTAAATTACACTAGAGGAGATTGTCCATTTTTTTCCCTTATGGAGCAGCTGGTGAATCCAAACCACATACCTCTGCATTGGCAGTGAGGTTCCTTATCACCGAGCCACCAACTCCCTATCTTTTAATGGGGAGTAGGTTAAATGACAAAACTACTTGGATAATTTTAGAGAAATTTTTTAGAACACAGGGGGAAATATCAACCACTCATAAAATTTCTACATTTTGTCTATAGTCTTTCTTTTTCTTTGTCACTGTATATTTTTACATATTTAAAATCAGCTTCTTTTTTTTTAACTTAAAACTAACACAAACATTTTCCCAAGTCTTATCTTGGTCTTATTATATAAATAAATAGCTACACAATATTACGAAGGAAACCAGCTGTCCTCAAGTTGATTCTGGTTCATCAGTGCTTCACAATTTTCAAGGACAGATTTTTTAAAAAGTAGATTGCCTATCCTTTCTTCCAAGGTTCCTCTGGGTGGCTTTAGTTAACAACCAAGCATGCTAACAGCATCACCCAGGGATTCCATCTTATCGTAAAATGAATAATGATGTCCTTTCTAAAAGAACAAACGGGTTCATCCTGGAGAGGGTGAAATCAGGATGCTTCTTGGAGACAAGCATTCTGAAGCTTCGTCTGACATACTTTGGACATATTGCAAGGAGGGACCAATCCTTGGAGAGGGCCATCATACTTGGGAGGGTGGAGGGGTGGAGGGACAGCGCAAGAGAGGAAGACCCTGGATGAGATGGATTGATTCAGTCACTGGGGTAACGGGGAAGGTGTGTCAGAGACAATAAGATAGTCCAGGATTAAGCAGGGTTTAGGGCTGTTTTACACAGGGTCTCTATGAGTCAAAGGTGACTGACAGAACATAACAACAATGACTCATGGTGGTAAAATTTTTGTAAGGTTTTCATAGGATTTTTGAAGGCTTTTTACTTCAGAAGTGGACGGCCAAGCCTTCTTCCTAGTCTGTCTAATTTGGAGGCTCAGCTTCAACAAGCAAAGACTTCTTCACTGCAAAACCTGATAGATAAATTTGGTGTTAGTTAATCCAATTGCTTTGGCATGTAGTCCCATCAGATCCCATTACATTCCCTCCCCTGTCTCATCCAGTCCCCTTTCCCCACCCCTACCTCTGTATTTCCCACTCCCACCTCAGAGTCAGTGCAGGAAAGGAAGACCATGGGTGAGATGGATTGACACAGTGACTGTAGGAATGGGAACAAGTGGCTCAGGATAGGGTGGAGTTCAGAGGTGTTATGCATAGAGTGGCTATAAATTGTACTCGACTCATCGGCACATAACCACAACAACATGGTGGTAATATTCATAGTTCTGCTGTTTCTTCATTCTAACAAATTAATTAATTGCTTAAATGACAGTTCTCCATTAAAGTATATGACTGTTTAAGATTCTTGTTTTTACATAAATAAAAAGTAATATTCTTCAGATTCAGTGTATGTGTTGACTTGATCACACATGTTATCTTTATTCTTTTGGGGGCCCACTAAAAGCGCAGTGGAGAAAAAGGTGTAATTCAAATCTGAAAGCCCCCCTGTAGAGACTAAATTGAGAAGAATGACCTGTAAACTTGCTAGAAAGACTGCCTGAGGTGAGGCTCTGAGGCTCCATGTGGCGTGTGGACAGCTAAGCCCCGCCTCCAGCTAAACCCATTGGGCCACCAGGTATTCAAGAAAAATTGCTTTGGCACCTCCAGTTCAGACTGGATTGCAGTTGTATACAACTCATTACACTCTAGTCCATATCGCATGGAGCAGAATAGGTGCTCAAATAAAATAAAATGTAATGAAAATTTTAACCTTCCAATAGAGTAGGTGTAACCAGAGTGTTCCTTGGAGGCAAGAATGGTGAAGCTTCATCTTTCATACTTCAAACATATAGCTAGGCGAGACTATTTTCTGGAAAAGGATATCAGGTTTGGAAAGATGAAGTAAGCAAAGAAGATGAAGACCCGTAAATGAGATGGATTGACATAGTAGCTTCAGCAATGGGCCTGAGTGTTTTGGAGATGTTGAGGCTGGCACAGAATAGGTCAGGGTTCATGTTGGCTGTTCACAGGGTCGCTTTCAGTCATACTTGACTTAACAGCACTCAACAACAGCATCACGGACAATTAAGAAAGATGACAGAAGAAGAATTGATGCCTTTGAGCTCTGGTGTTGCTATGAGTCATACTCAACTTGCTGGCACTTCACAAGAAGTCTAAAATAATTTCATCTGTGATATCTTCAAAGATCTAATTTTCAAGCATAATCATCTTCACCCATATAGGAAATAAAGACCTCAAAACATCTTTTGAGGGACACTAATCAATCCAAACAGGCCAGGTACTGATTGTGGAACAGAATATGAATTAATCACGTTTCAAATTGAAGCTGAAGAACAGATTCATAAACTCCAAATTGCTATCTTGAGTCTGTCCCTCCTGAATTTAAAAACTATCCAAAGACCAGATTTAGATGTTGAACGCCAAAGATAAAAGATCAGTGTTGTGAGGAGATATCAAAGATAGCATTCATTTAGAGTGTAAAAGGCCTTTACAAAGAGAGAGAAGACAGAGAAAGCAAAAACGGAGGTCAGAAGAGACTGTGAAGAGTGCATTAAAGCTTAGAGAAGCCAAAACAAAAGGAAGAGATGGCAAAGTTAAAAGAGCTGAGATTTCAGAAGACAGCTTGAGAAGGTGTTATAACTAAATGTGCAAAGAAATGAAGTCAGAGAATAAAAAGGAAAGAACTTGCTCAGCATTTCTTAAGCTGAAAGAAATGAAAAACAAATTAAAGCCTCAAATTAGAATACTGAGAGATACAATGGGCAATTATCTTGAATGATCCAGAAAGTGTTAAAAGAGGATGGGAGGAATGCACAATCACTGTATCAAAAAGAATTGGTCAATATTGAAAAATTTCAAGAAATACCATATGAACAACAGCCAACGGTAATAAAGGAAGAAGTTTATACTGCACTTAAGGCATTGGCAACAAATAAGTCTCCAGGAGCCAACGAGATACCGGTTGACATGTTTCAGCTAAAAGATGCAACCCTTGATGACATACACACTAGTCTGTGCCAGGAAATTTGGAGGATAGTGGCCTGGCTGACTGAATGAAAGAGATTCATATTTATTCCCATTCCCAAGAAAGATGATCGAACAGAATGTGGAAATTATCAAAGAATATAATTAATACAATGGCTAGAACAATGCACTAGCAGAGAACTGCCAGAAGTTCAAGGGGGTTTGGAAGGAGAAGCTGTGGCACCAGAGATATCCTTGCTGATGTCAGATGGATCCTGGCTGAAAGTAGAAAATATTGGAGGAATATCCTGTTGTAATTTATTGACTAAACAAAGGCATTTGACTGTGTGGATCATACCAAACTATGGCTAGCATTAAGAACAATGAGAATCCCAGAACACTTGATTATACTCATATGAAATCTAAATCTAGGCCTAGATCAAGAAGCTGTTATCTGAATGGAGCAAAGGAACACTGCATAGTTTGAAATCAAGAAAGATGTGTGTCAGGGTTGTACCCTTTTCCCATACCTATTCAATCTGAACAAATCATTTAAGAAGCCAGACTCTAAGAAGAGGAACACAGTATCAGGATTGGAGGAAGATTCATCAACAACCTGCATTATGCAGCTGCTACAACCTTGTTTGCTAAGTGAGAAGGACTTGAAATATTTGCTGCAAAATATCAAGGACTACGGCCTTCCAGTTGAGTTATAGCTAACATCAAGAAAACAAGAATCCTCACCACTGGGCCAACAGCCAATCATAAAAGGTGATGAAAAGATTGATATTGTTAACAATTTCATCTTATTTGTGTCCACAATCAACACCCTTGGTACCAGCAGGCAGGAGATCAGAAGGTGGAAAGAGAATTTCATTTGGAAAGTCTACCATCTGAGGTCTCTCCAAATTACTGAGGAGCAATTGTGTCAGTTTAAAGGCTAAAGTTTGCCTGATTCAGACCATGGTCTTTTCAATCACTTGCTATGCATTTGAGAGCTGGGCAAAGAAGAATTTATGCCCTTGAGTTACAGTGTTGGAGAAGAGTGCAGAGTATTCCATGGACTACCAAAAGAATAAACAGACATATCATGGAAAAAAATGCCACCAGAGTGCTCCTTGGAGGCAAAGATGATGAAAAGAAAGAATGATGATCTTTCATACTTTGGGCATGCTGCTAGGAGAAGCTATTCTCTAGAAAAAGGACCTCATACTTGGAAAGGTGGATAGTCAGCAAAAGAGGAATACCACCAGCCAGATGGACTGACAAAGTGACTGCACTAATGGGCTTACGTGTGTCAGAAGATGATGAAGGAGACATAGAATAGGGCAGTGTTCAGATCTGTGTTCATTGGGTCACTATGAGTCATTCTTGACTTGATGGTCCCTAACAACAATAACAATTCAATCCACGTGGGAGAGAGATGTGCAATTTCCTCCCATACAATTCACAACTTTTGAAAACCTGCTGGAAGATTAGCTATGAGTCAGTTCTGACTTGATGGTACACAACAAAAATCCATAATATTTACTGAAGCCCACCTTTCTCATTTGAAATGCGAAACTTTGCCATATTCATTGTTGTCTTTGTTGTTAGATGCTATTGAGTCGACCATCACTCCTGTAGGGACACTATGAGCAACAGATCTGAACATTGTCCTATCCTGTGCCATCTTCATCATCTCTGATGTGTCTGAGCCCATTGTTACAGTAACTATGTCACTTCCTCTCTCTTTTTTTTTTTTTTTATCTTCCACTGAGTCCAGCATAAAATCTTTTTCCAAAGACTAGTCCCTTCTGGTAATGGTCCCAACTGTGTGAGACTAAATTTCACCATCTTTGCCTCTAAGGAGCACCCTGGTTACATTTCCTCCAAGACTTATGTTTGTTCTTTTGTCAGTCCATTGGATATTCAGCACTCATCTCCAGCACCATACCTCAAAGGCATCTTTTTTTGGTTTTGTTTTGTTGTTTTACAGCTTTCTGGTGTTTAATTAAAAATAATTGAAGCATACTGACAAGTGAAAAGAGCAAGTTAAAAAAATTAAACATATATTGCACATTCTAAAAGAAAATTTACCTACTGGTGTGTACATCCTCTCCTCACATAATTAGTTTTTTTTTAAAGACCAAGTAGTTATCTGCATTTGTTAATGTACACTGTTTTGGGGCTTTTAAAAAAAATAAATCTTATTTGAATTATTATTTTCATGAACGTTTACAGAGAAGTTAGATTTTCATTCATTCATTGTATATTTGACCCTTTTCCTTCCTTTCCCCCTCCCCCTGTTCACTTAAAAAATTTTTTTTCATTGTTGCACAATTGCTTACTTCCCCTTTCCTCTCCCCAGTCCTCTTTGCAATTATATATCTCTTATTTTGGGCTATTGACATACCTATAATGCCTAATCATATATTTCTTTTAAAATGTTCTTTCCTTCATTTGCTCCAATGCACCGGTCATTATTTATCCACTCTTATCCTATTCCCCTCTCAGTCCCTCATGTCAGACCTGCTTTATAACAGTGGTGCTATGTAGTATTTGTCCTTGTGTGACTGAGATATTTCACTCAGTATGATGTCCTCCAGGGTCCCTATGTTGTGTAATGTTTTATAAGTTCATCGTTTTTCAGTGCTGTGTAGTATTCCATTGTATGAATATACAATGCCTATAGTTTTTCTAGCCATTCAATTGTTGATGGGCATTTGGGCTGCTTGCGTATCTTTGCAATTATAAATAACACAGCAATAAACAGGGGTGTGTATATATCTGTTTGGATGGTAGTTCCAGTTTCTTTAGGGTATATTCTCAGTAGTAGCATTGCTGGATCAAATAGTATTTCTATTTCCTACTTTTTAAGAAAGTGTCAAACTGCCTTCCATAGTGGTTGCACCATTTTATACTCTCAACAGCAGTGAGCAATGGTTCCAATTTCTCCATAACCTTGCCAGCATTTAATGTTTGTTGCTCTGTTGAATTTTATTATTGTTACTAGGGTGAGACAATATCTCGTCATTGTTTTGATTTGCATCTCTCTGACAGCTAGGAATTTTGAACATTTCTTCATGTGTTTGTTTTTCCATCCAAATGTCTTCTTTGGTGAAGTGTCTGTTCATATTCTGTGCCCGTTTTGTGAGTGGATTGTTTGCCCTTTTATTGTTGAGGTGCTTGAATATTCTATAAATTTTAGATATGAGTCTCTTATCAGATATGTTATTGCCAAATATTTTTTCCCAGTCTGTAGGTTTCCTTTTTACCCTGTTGGAGAAGTTTTTGAATGTGCATAGGTATTTGATTCTTAGAAGGTCTCATTCATCTATTTTGTTCTCTCCTGGTTGTTGACTTTTCATTATGCTTGGAAGACTGTTCATACTGTGGATTAGGGCTTCCAGATTTCTTCCAAGCTTTTCTCTACTGAAATCTATAGTCTTTGGTTTTACTTCTGAATCTTGCTTGAATTTTCTACAGATGCTTTTCTAATTTTACCAACATCATTTGTTAAAAAGGCTGTCATTTCTCCACTTCATCTCTTTGTCAAAAATCAGTTGAGTGTAGGTAGATGAGGTGATTTCTGGGTTCTCAATTCTATTCCATTGATCTATGTGTCTATCACTATACCAGTACCACTCTGTGTCTTGACCACCACAGCTGTGTAGTATGATTTGAAATAAGGGAGTGTGAAAGACATCAGCTCTTCTTCTGTAACCCTTATTAATTGTCCAGATTTCAGATATACAGAAAAGCAATTGAAATTATCATGGCATGCATCAGGCACACATTAGTCTGTCAATGAAGCAATTAGTCTTTCAACAAAGACATCATTGTTCTTTAGCACTTTGGAGAGGTCCTTGTCATCAGATTTTCCTAATGCAACACATCTTCTGATTTCTTGACCGGTGTTACTATGGATATTGATAGAGAATTCAAATAAAAGAAGACCCTTCAATTATCTTCTCCATCTTTCATGATTTTGTTGGTCAAATAGTGAAGATTTTAATTTTCTTGATGTTTAGATGTAATTTACATTTTAGGCTGTAGTCTTTGATCTTCTGCAACAAATTTTTCAAGTTCTCTTTTCTTTCTGCAAGCAAGGTTGTGTCATATTCATAACACAAGTTGTTGATGAGTCTTCCTCCAATCTTGATGCCATATTCTTCTTTATATAGTCCAGCTGCTCAAATAATTTGCTCAGAATACAAATTGAATAAGTATGGGGAAAACACTCAATCCTGATGTACACCTTTCCTGAATTTAAACCATGCAGTGTTAACTTGTTCTGTTCTGACAACTGCCTCTTGGTCTTTATACACTTGGTCTATGTACACAACTAAGGGTTCCGGAATTCCCATTCTTCTCAATGTTAGCCATGATTTGTTATGATATACACAGTCTTTTAAAATTTTTTATATTGTTCTGATTTATGTACAAAGTTTGAATACATTGTTTTTCACAAAAGATCCTTCTCATTACCTTCACCCCACCCACCCATCGAATTGTGCAACCCTATAATTAACACTCTTTCTCTCCCCCACCCTCACTTCTGTATTTCCACACTCCCTTCCCCTACCCTCGCACCCCCCTTGGGTCTTCATACTCATTCTACAATAATGGTTTTACACAATATTGTCCTTGTGGGATTGAGTTCCTTTACTCAGCATAATGCTCTCCAGCCCCTCCCAAATTAGGTAGTAATTTGCAAAATGATTGCTCCTGTGTGCTGCTTATTATTCCATTGTGTGAATGTAGCACAACTTCTCAATCCATTCTTTTTTGACTTCTTAATTCATTCATTTGTGGTTGGACATCTGGCTGTTTCCATGTTCTTGCGATGGTGAATAATGCAGCTATGAACATTTGTGTACAAGTCTCTGATTGAACCTTAGTTCTCATTTTCTTGGGGTATATTCCAAGAAGTGGAATAGCTGGATCATATGGAATTTCTATGCTCAGATTTTTGAGGAAGCACCAAATTGCCTTCTAGAGTGATTGTACCATTGTACACACTATCAACAAGATATACAGTCTTTACATAGTCAATACAACACAAGTAAACATATCTGACGTCATCAATGACATCACTCTTTCTATGGCCTTTTGTTAATCTGGCTTGAATTAATTTCTAAATTCCTTTCAGTTTCTGTTTTGTTTTAAATACAGAATAAATGGAAATAATGCAATTTTCTCACAGCAGGGTCTATTGAAATAAATGATACTATTACTAGACACAGAAGAATTTCACAAAACAACGTATGAGCAAGAGCCTATGGTGATGATGGATGAGGTTCAAGCTACTTTGAAGGAATTAGCAAAAAATAAGGCCCCAGGAATAGATGGTCTATCCATTGACATATTTCAACTAAAAGATGCTGTCCTGGATGTGCTCAACAAGTTGTGCCAAGAAATCTGGAGAACAACCACCTGGCCAGCTGACTGGAAGAGATCTATATTTGTTCTGATTCCAAAGAAAGGTGACCCAACAGAGTGGTGAAATTATAGAACAATCTCAGGGATATCACATACAAGCAAGCTCCTGCTGAAGATTTTCCAAAAATGACTGAAACAGCACATCAGCAGAGAACTGCCAGAAGTCCAGGCTGGGCTTAGAAGGGGTCATGGTACTAGAGATATTGTAGCTAATGTTAGGTGGATCTTAGCTGAAAGCAGGGAATACCAGAGGAATGTTTATCTGTGTTTCATTGATTATGCAAAGATGTTTGACTGTGTGGATCATAACAAACTATGGTTGACTCTGAGAAGAATGGGAATCCCAGAACACTTGATCATGCTAATGTGAAACCTATACTTGGACCAGGAGGCAGTCGTAAAAACAGAGCAAGAAAACACTGCGTGGTTCAAAATTGGGAAGGGTGTATGCCAGGGATGTGTCCTATATCCATACCTTTCAAACCTATATGCAGAACAGATTATCCAAGAGGCTGGACTGTATAAGGAGAAATGTGGCATCAGAATTGGTGGGAGATCCATCAACAATCTGCTTTATGTAGATGACACCCTCCTTGCTGAAACTGAGGAAGACCTGAAGTGCTTACTAGAGAGGGTCAAGAACTGCAGCTTTCAGTATGGATTAAGGCTCAATATCAAGAAGACAAAGATTCTCACCTCTGGGTCAATTGCCAGCATCAGGATGGATGGTGAAGAGACTGAGATTGTTCACAGCTTTAGTTTGCTTGGTTCCATAGTCAACACTCTAGGCACCAGCAGCCAGGAAATTAAAAGACTTAATGCAATCAGACAGTCTGCTGTTAGAGACCTCTCCAAAGTGCTGAAGATAATGGTGCCACACTGGAGACTAAGGTGTACCTGATACAGGTCAGGGTTTTTGCAATCAATAGCTATGCATTATCAGAGAGTTGGACAATGACTAGGGAGGATAGAAGGAGAATTGTGTCTTTGAGCTGTAATTCTGGAGAAGACTATTGAATGTACTGCTAAGAAAATGAACAGGTTCATCCCAGAGAGGGTTAAGCCAGGATGCTCCTTGGAGGCAAGGATTCTGAAGCTTTGTCTGACATACTTTGGGCATGTTGCAAGGAGGGACCAGTCCTTGGAGAGGGACATCATGGTTGGGCGAGTGGAGGGACAGCGCAGGAGGGGAAGACTCTCTATGAAGTAGATTGATTTAGTGACTGGGGTAATCCGGGTGGGTATGTCGGAGACAGTGAAATTGGCACAGGACAGAGCAGGTTTTAGGGCTGTTGGTCACTGTGAGTTGCAAGAGACTCAATGGCACATAACAACATAACAACAAAGACAACATTACTAGACAGTATATTCTTCCTTGGTGATGTTCTTGATATCCTCCCACAGCTCATCCTGTCTTTGCTCATTAGGGTTCCAGGCCTTACACCTGTTCCTGAGATGACCTTTAAATTCTAGGTCAGACTTTGATTCTTTTTTTATTATTTTTTAAATTAATTTTAATGAAAATTTACAGAGACTTTGGGTTTCCATTCATTCCTTGTTACACTTTTCTTCCTGCCCCCCTCCCCAGTACACTCTTCTCTTTGAAAAGGTCCCCCATTGTTTTACAATCCCTCTCCCCAGGTCCACTCCACTATGCATCCTTCGTTCTGAACTCCTGTCATGACAATAATACCTAATCACATATCCTTTTTAAACAGTTTTCTCCCTCTTCTGTTTCAATGCAGTATACATTATTTATCCCGTCTTTCTCAGTTTCCCCCCAACCCCGATGTCAGTCCTGTTTTACAACAGTAGCACTATACAGTATTTGTCCCTTTGTGACTGAGATATTTCACTCCGCATAATATCCTCCCAAACTTTGATTCTTGTGAATTTGATTTTATTTTCTTTAGCTTCAGTTTGAACTTGTACATGAATAGCTGATGGTCTGTTCTACAATCAGGACCTGGCCTAGCTTTCACAGCTGATATTGAGTTGCTCCATTGATTGTTTTTCTGCATATGTAGTCAATCCGGTATCTGTGTAGAGCATCAGTTGAAGTCTATGTGTATAGTCACCATTTATGTTTCTTATAAAAGGCATTTGTAATGAATAGGTCAATTATTGTACAGAAATTTATCATTCTATCTCCAGCCTCATTTCTGTCACCAGGTCCATGCTTCTGGACTATTAATTCTTCTTCCCGGTTCTCAACTTTTATATTCCTGTCACTCATTATTATCAAAGCCTCTTTGATGGTGTTCAGTCAAATTTTTACTGCAAAAGTTGGTAAAAGTCATCGATTGCCTCCTCTTTGGTCCTGGTTGTTGTTGAATATATTTGTATGATAGTGGTATTAGCAGATATTTCTTGCATGTATATGGATATTATCCTGTCACGCACAACATTGTATTTCAAGATGGATCTAAAAATGATCTTTTTAACTATGAATGTGACCCAATTTTTCCTCACCTTTTCATCTCCAACATAGGAAATCATATGATTGTCTGATTCAAAATGTCCCATTCCAGTCTATTTGATTTCATCAATGCCTACTATGTCAATATTTATGTGTTCCATTTCTTCCTTAACAATCTCCAATTTTCCTACGTGCATACTTCTCACAATCCATGTTCCAATCAGCAGTGTCTATTTGCAACTGTTTCTCCTCCTTTATGATTCTGGACAAGAAGGTTCTGCCTCCTGCTAAGTGTGCTTTATTGTACATGGAATTATTTCAGGAGTGGATGGACAATCCTTCTCCTTAATCTGTCTTAACAATCAACACTTTTAGCACAAGAAGTCAGGAAATTAAGAGATGAGTTATTGTTGTTGTTATGTGCCATCTAGTCACCTGCAACTAATAGTGACCCTATGTACAACAGTGCTAAACCCTGCTCTATCCCTTGCCAATATTATTGTCTCCAACACACCTACCCCATTACCCCAGTCACTGAATCAATCCATATCATCGAAGGTCTTCTCTCCTGCACTGTCCCTCCACCCTCCCAAGCATAATGTCACTCTCCAAGGACTGGTCCCTACTTGCAACATGCCCAAAGTATGTCAGATGAAGCTTCAGAATCCTTGCCTCCAAGGAGCAGCCTGGTTTCACCCTCTCCAGGATGAATTTGTTTGTTCTCCTAGCAGCCCATGGTATATTAAAAACTCTTCTCCAGCACCACAGCTCAAGAGCATCAACTCTCCTTCTATTGTCCCTAGTCATTGTCCAGCTCTCTGATGCATAGCAAGAGATTGCAAAGATCATGGCTTGTATCAGGTGCATCTTAGTCTCCAGACTGACATCATTGCTCTTCAGTACTTTGGAGAGGTCTCTGACAGCAATTTTTATTTAATTTGTCTTTTAATTTCCTGGCTGCTGGTACCAAGAGTGTTGATTGTAGAGTCAAGCAAACTGAAGTCAACAATCTCAATCTTTTCATCATTTATCATGATGCTGATGTCAGAGACCTCAATAGAGTACTGAAGAGCAATGATGTCAGTCTGGAGACTAAAGTACACGTGATACATGTCATGGTCTTTGCAATTACTCACTATGTACCAGAGAGTTGGCAAATGACTAAGGTGACAGAGAAAGAATCAATGCGTTTGAGCTGTGGTACTGGAGAAGAGTGTTGAACATAGCCAAGAAAACAAACAGATCCTGGAGAGGGTGAAACTAAATTGACTATTGGAAGCTAGGATTTTGAAGCTCCATCTCACATCCTTTGTGCATATGAGCAGAAGGGACCAGTCCTTGGAGAAGGACAACATACTTGAAAGGGTGGAGAGACAGCACCAAAGAGGAAGACATTGGATGAGATGGATTGACTCAGTGACTGGGGTCATGGGATTAGATGTGTTGAAAATTATGAGACTGGATCAGGATAGGGTAGGGTTCAGAGCTATTGTACATAAGGTTGCTATGAGTTGCAGGCAACTCAATGGGAAATAATAACAACAGATGGTATATGGACACCCAAGTAATAATAACAAATTTATTTCCTAGTAATAACGACATGGGGACAAGTTGATTTTATGATGTGAAATGGAAGCATCAGGTTTTCATTTGCACTGATGAAATCTAGACTGAGTAAGTCCACATTTATACCTGAAACACTTTAAAAAGAAATGTTAAACGAGGCAAGACAAAGTTCTCTCTTTGATTAGGTTTTAGGTGATACACATTCATAAAAGTACATTTTTCTTTCATTATGAAAACCAGACAATTGAGTTGAACCAACTCAAGTTACTTGGCCTCAGTGAAGACATTTGCCTGGTCTCTATGCCTAGAAGGAGCTTCCATTACATAAGCAACATACTTCATTGCAATTTTCTCTTGATGTGTCTGCCTCCCACAGAATCTCGCTCTGTTTCCTGTTATCTGAGCACTTGTCTTGGTTATTGATATATCCAAAGCACAATGTCCAGCATGTAGAACAATCCAAACACACATTTGCTGAATGTTTCCCCAGTGAGTCAGTGGAACAATT
The DNA here is from genome assembly GCF_000299155.1 of Elephantulus edwardii. Lineage (NCBI taxonomy): Eukaryota > Metazoa > Chordata > Mammalia > Macroscelidea > Macroscelididae > Elephantulus > Elephantulus edwardii. The sequence continues at coordinate 2,831,062 of NW_006399983.1, forward strand.
TCTATTGGAACTATGCGTCTCGTGGTCACATTGCTGTAGAGTTGGAGCCAACTCACAGATGACTCTCCAGCAGGTTTTCAGAGGCAGTAAGCTGTATAGAAGGAGATTACCCATCTTTCTTCTGTGAAGCAGCTAGTGGATTCTAACCATTTACCTTCAGGTTGGCAGAGTAACTCCCTACTGACTAGGCCACCAGAGCTCTGTAATTGGAAGTATAAACAATTAATTGGACTTAAATCTGAAGCTCGACATTGCTTGTTACTTTCCAGTCTCTGAGGGCAGTACTCCGAGCACCCCAGGTCATTTTTTCTCCTTAGTGCTGGCTCTGCTACTGTGATGGATTACCACCAAGAGACTGGCACTGCCTGGGTGTATGGGTAGGAAAATTCCTTTGGGGAAGATGGAGCCATCAAGTATCTGTACCTTGTGGCCTCAATTCTGTGCATAAACATCTGTCTCCTGTTGCTGCAATTCCTTGCTTACCACGCAACTTTCCAGTTGTAATTTGGCTTCTCAGGGAAATGTCAGAATAGAGTAATTGTGCTGGCTTTTGAGGACATGAGGAACTGCTCCCTCTGGCAGTTCCGTTTCTCATGGTAAATTAGTGAATTGGCATATTTTGTCAGCACAGTCTCTCTGAAATCAATTAACTTGAGATATTAGGCTTGAGGATCTGAAAGCTGAGATCTGTATCCAATATTTTGAACTCTGATACCCCTAACAAGGTATTATAAACCTTCCAGACCCTCAGTGTGTTTTAGTCTAGGGGCTCAGTTTAGTTTACCTCCAGTTGTCTAGTGGCTGAGTGGCAAGAAGCTGTGCTACAATTCCAAAGGGATACAGTTCAAATACACCAGCTGCTCTACAGGAGAAAGATGGGATAGGCAATATTCTCCAGTGTGATTTACTGCTTTGAGAAACCTGCTGGAGGGTCCAGCTATCAGTAAGATCCGTCTTGACGACACACAACAACTTGCAACTGCCTATTCTTGAACTAGAAGATTCATTGCCAAGATTGCTACAGAGAAGATGCACACATTGGAAGAAGGTACATGCTTTGGAGGACTTGAGAAACAATGGTAGAGCTTAGACAAACTATCAGGTTTCAACAAAGAAAATCTTGGTATCAATTGATTCTCTATATACCATTTAACTCAACATATGAAAAGACAGGGTTAAATTGAGTGACGACTCATACAGTTGCATATTATTTTTTTTTGTTTTTTAAGAAAAGGGATGGCATTGTATTTACACACTTGTATTTCTTGCATTGCTTACTCTCTGATTCCACCCCCGCCCCCCTTTTTGGTCTGGCACTCAAGACAGAAGTGGAGAAAAGGGTAACCACAAGTTACAGAGTTGCCTCTGGCTCATGGAGGCCTCATTTGAGAATAGAACTGTGAATGTAGATGTTGTTGTTTTCATGTGCTGTCAAGTGGGAACCAACTCAAAGCTGACCTTCAAGCTGGAGAAGATTCTTGAACATACCATGGACCACCAAGGAACCAAATAAGTCTGTCTTGGAGAGGGTGAAACCACGTTTCTCCTTGGAGGCTGGGATTGTGGAGCTTTGGGCAGGTACCCAGCAGGGACCAGTCCTTGGAGAAGGACATCATGCTCAGAAGGGTGGAGGGACAGTTCAGGAGAGGAAGACCCCAGATGGGATGGATTGACACAGTAACTGGGAAAATGGGGGTTGGTGTGAAGGAGTCAGTGAGACTGGCTCAGGACAGAGCATGCTTCAGAGCTGCTGTACATAGGGTCGCTATGAGTCGCAGGCAACTTGACAGCATATAGTAACAACAACCACAAATCACAAGGGAGGATATGTCCATCTTTCTCCCACGGAGCATCTGGAGAATTTGAACACAAATGATTTTGGGTTGGCAATGCAACTCCTTAACACTAGGTCACCAAGCTCCCTGAACATAGGTATAGACTATGAAATGAAGGCATAGAACTTTAAAACATAGGCTTTTCAATGGCTGGTTTTATACAATTAGATTGGTAGACTTTTCTCCCAAGGTGAACTCAAACCGCAAACCTATTGTTGAACATCCAAATGCATTAATCTTTTGCACTTAAGAGTATCTTCCTAAAAGCAAATAGAATCGTGAAATCCTTACAGGTTAACATCTCCTTTGACTCTCTGTGCATATTTATTTAAGTCCAAGTCCTGAGCTTGGTATAGGAGACCCTTCACAAAATGACACCATTTACTACTTCACAGCCCATGCCCCAGTCACACTGGATGCTCACAACCTCAAGTATGTTTCTCTGTGTCATCATGCTCCCACATTTTATGCACATTATCACTTTTGCCTGCTTTGCTCTTTCCTGCCCCTCAGGACATTTTGTTTGCATCTTAGAAACCAAGATGATCCATCTTCTCAGTTTCAGCAGCCTTCGACCTGGCTGGCTTTCTTGCTCTGTCCCTTGGGTTTTCACAGTACTTTAAACAAACCCATTCTCTAGCAATTACCCCATGATATTATAAATATCTGTTTGCACATTACAAGACTGTGAACTTCCCGAGAGCAGAGCCCTGTCATTCATCTCAGAAGAGCCAATGCTTAGCACAGTGCCTGACTCATCATAGAGCTTTAATTCATGTTTATTAAATTTATTAATTAAGCCATAACCAAGGCATTGCCATCCATTTAATTGCAAATGAGGTCCCAAAGATGAAATTAACAACCTCATTTCTATGAGCCTTGCTGATGAAGTGATGACAAACATTCCCAAGCTGCACACATGGCAGCCAGTTTGAAGCAGAGACAAGTATCCAAGGGCACCTGCCCTGCCCTTGAGGAGCTTACCGTACACAGGGGAAGAGACCATTTTCATCTATGAACCAAACTGACTTCAAACTAGGAATGTTTCAAAGCCATGGTCACTGGTCTAGGGTTTGAAACCAGAAAGTGAGAGCAGATGCTGCCCCCAACAATCACTATCCCTTCCTTATCAGTATGGGTGGAAGATAAATTCATGCCTATCATGACAGACAACATGTCTGCCTTATGTGGGGAAAATAGAAGTTTTGAGCCACCTTCATTTATAATGTTTTCTAAACTTGCTAAGCCTTGTGTCCTGCTGCCCCTCTGACTCTGTACTCCAAGTGACTTCTTCTTCCAAACATATTGATTTACAAGAATGGTCTTTGCAGTATTTGTCCTTATGAGACTGATTTAGTTACTCAGCATAATACTCTCTAGTCTCTCCCATGTTATATAGTTGTTGTTGTAAAGTGATGTCAAGTAGTAGATGCCCCATAGCAACCCTATGAATGAAAGTCTTGAACACAAAACTTTCATCTTTTTGCTAAGTTCATTATGTTATATAGTAATTTTTTAAATTGTTGCTCCTGAGTGTTGCATGATGTTATGTGCTGTCAGATCACCTGTGATTAGTAGCAGTCCTGTGTACAACAGCTCTGAATCCTGCTCTGTCCTGAGCCAACCTTATTGTCTCTGGCACACCTACCCCTATTAACCTAGTCACTGAGTCAATTCCTCTCATTGAGGGTCTTCTTCTCCTGTGCTGCCCCTCCACCCTTCCAAGCATAATGTCCCTCTCCAAGGAGTGGTCCTTCCTTGCAACATGCCCAAAATCTGTCCAAAGTATGCTGCATAGTATTCTTTTTTGTGAATGTACTAAAATGTCTCATTCCATTCATTTTTTGTTGGACATTTGGGCTGTTTCCATGTTCTTGCTTTTGTAAATAACATCGATGTACAAATACTGTATGTGTCTCAGTTCTATTTTCTTTGGGGTATATTCCTAGCAGCGGTATAGCTAGTGGTGTAGCTGGACCATATGGTATTTCTATGTTCAGCTCTTTGAAGAAATGCCAAACTGCTTTCCAGAGTGAGTATATCATTTTATAATACCATCAAATACCAGTGTTTGAGAATTCCAATCTTTCCACATCCTCTCCAACATTTATTGCTTGCTGTTCTGTTAAACTTTGCCACAGCTACTGGGATGAGATGGTATTTCATTGTGGTTTTGATAGCATTTCTCTTACTGCCAGTGATTTTGAGCATTTCTTCATGTGTCTGTGGCCATCTGATTTTCTTCCTCTGTGAAGTCTTTCCATTTCTTTTACCTATTTTGTAGTTGGATTTTCAGTCTGTTCCTGCGGAGTCCCTGTAGGAATCTGTAAACTTTCTCTATGAGGTCCTTATCTGAGATGGCATTGCTAAGTGGTTTTTCCCAATCAGTAGGTTTTCTTTTCACCTTATTTGGAAAAAGGTTTTGATGCACTCAGGGACTTAATCTTTAGAGGGTCCCATTCATCGATATTATCCTCTCCTGGTTGTGGATTTCTAGCTATATCTGTTAGCCTCTTTCTACCATAGGGTGGGCCTTCTAAGTTTGTTCCCATTTTGTTTATGATCTTTATGGTTTGGGGCATTACCCCTAGGTCTCTAATCCATCTTGAATAAATTTAGTTTGACTTATAAATGAAAATATTATCATTTTCTGTATGTGGTAAGCTCCTCTAGGGCAGGAACGGCTTTGAATGCTTTTCTTCAAGACAACGCCATAATAGATGGAGAAAGAATTGAGACTGTCAATGATTTCATCTTAGATCCAAAACTAGCACCCTTGGTATCAGCAGTCTAAAGGTCAGGAGATGTATTGCTTTGGGCAAGTCCACTATCAGGGACCTCTCCAAAATACTGGCAAGTAATGGTGTTCTTTTTAAAATTAAGGTGTGCCTGATTCAGGCTATGGTCTTTCTAATCACTTGCTATGCAACTGAGATCTGGACAATGACTAAAGATGACAGAAGAAGAACGGATGTCTTTGAATTGTGAGGTTTAGAAGAACACTCAATATCCCATGGATTGCCAAAAAACAAAACAGATATATCATGCAGAAAGTGCAGTCAGAGTGCTCCTTGGAGGCAAGGATAGCCAAACTTCGTCTCTTATACTTTGGATATGTTGCTAGGATAGACTATTTCCTGGAAAAAGGATACCATGCTTGAAAAAGTGGAGGGCAATGAGAGAGTGAAACCCCAACAAGTTGGATTGACATGTAGCAAAGGGCTCAAGTGTCTCAGATTATGATGTTGGCATAGGATAGGACAGGATTCAGGCCAGTTGTTCGTATGGTAACTATGAGTTGTACGTGACTCAGTGGCATCTAACAACAAGAAGAAGGAAGAAATTTTCCTCCATGCATTAAAAGGCCCCCAAGCTTCACTCTGTCACGTTACGTGTCCATGTTCCATGTGTTCATTGTCATACTTCTGGGAAAGTAAGATCCATATTCTATCTGGATATAGACATTACCATGAAGTCTGAGTAGACTCCAGTGAGTTTTCAGAGGCTGTAAATCAAGTAGGAGACTACTGTCCTTTTTTTCTCCCTTGGAGTAGCCAATGAACTGAATGCCTTTCCATTTACAGCACAACTCCTTACCCTCTAGGTCACCAGAGCTCCTTGGCCACAGACATTCAGTAAATGCTTGTAGCATAAATGATTGAATATGTAATATGATGAGTGACCATCTCAGGTACTGTCATTCTATCAAATGTCTCATTGTCTGTCTTCCTGCGCTCCCAGACTACTCATTGCTACTTAACAAGCAGACAACCTCAAGATCCCATTTCATTGCAAAATCCCTAGCCTAGCAAACATCAAGTGGATGGGGTTTCTCGGTAATTAACAGGACTCATTCTTCCTCTAAGCTGTGGAGATGCTAAAAGGGTGGATAATCAAGATATCAAAGCTTTAAGCCTGGCATGGCATGCCCGTGGGAGCACAGATGCAGACATGACCCAGCAGTGGCAGACTCTGCTGATCGCAAAGTCCTTCTGAGGAATGGCCCATCAAAGCAACAAATCAAGACAGACAGCCTGCCAAAAACATGCTGACCCGCCCTGCAGATTCAGAATCCCTTACTCGCCGAGAAACAGCCCTCCCAGCCTATCCATCACTTAGACAACTCAAATTAGATGACTAGAACATCAAGAATGCAGAGTCTGCCTTTGTCATTACAGTAAAGCGTTCTGGTTTCTTGGACATTCCTACCCAACTCCCTCTTTCCACCTCTCTGTGAACCTTATCTGCCTGTGACAGTCATGGTTACCCTTGAAGAGTCACTCAAGTGCCATCTCCTGAGTGAGAGTAATGCTTGATGCCCTCTCCCAACTCAGAACAGAATTCTTTCTTTTTGTAGTGTCTGTTGTTAAGTCGAGGATTGCTGTTAGGTGCCGTTGAGTACGACCGATACCAACCCTATGAACAACAGAAGTCAAGGACCAAAAGTACTGTGGTCTAGGGTCTCAAGGCTACTCAAAACATCATCTAATTATCTCTTCCTTATAAGTGATGAAGACAAGGAGACAAAAACAACAACAAAACTAAAAACAAGCACCTTTTCACTCTATATACTATGAATAGCTCTAAAAACAATCATGTCGGATTATAAAACTGATCTTGAGACTCAAGCTGGAGTTCTTTCTTCTCCTAAAGCCAGAATCCAAGTTCCTAGGGTTTTAGCCTCTTTCTACGGCAATGATGAGTGTTCCCCGGGAAGACAGATTTTCTCGGCTGGCCTTAAAAGAACTCTGAGTTCACTCCCCTTCCCCATCACCATGAAAGGGCTGGGGCCTGAAGGGAAGAAAAGAAAAAGAAAATGATGGATTAGTTAGTGTCCATCCTTTCCAAATAGAGTGAACTTGCTCATAAATAAAGAGGACTCAGCTAATGGCTTTGAACTCTGACCAGTCATACTAACAGAGGGCAGAAGGGCCACCCTCCTTCCCGAAGTGACCTTAAATGTCTTACCACTGACCACACACCTACAGGAAGATTTTATTTGTTTGCTTTGGCTTTCAAGAACAAAAAATTATTTTTTCAACTCAGGAGTCACAAGTCTGAATTCAGGGCAACTCTTTCTACATCTCTACCCAAGCTTTGTTCTTCATTAATCCCTACCTTAATAGAACTGTCTTCCCCACTTGTGCTTATTTTTGTCACTAATTTTCTTTTTACATTTTTTCTTTTTAGTTGAAAATATGCATAGCAGAACATACATTAGTTCAACAATTCCATTTACAATACATATACTCTGCGACACTCTATGAAATTGATGGTCTCCAAAAACCTGCCTGAAGGTCACCCACAGCCAGGGTTCCAGCTCAGTGGTACACAACACAATTATGAAACTGTACAACCATTCGCATCTTTTTTCTCCTGAATTGTTCCTCCCCTATTAATATATACCTACTACCTCTCAAGCTTCCTACCTAAACTTTTGAGTTGCTGTTGTCCATTGAATCTCCATATCGAAAGTTGAAAACATATTTTTAATGCTTAACCTTTCTACATTCAACACATATTTTCCTCTGGAACCCCAGAGGTTGACAAGTTATCCACATTTTTAGGTAAACTTATTGAAAGCCTATATGCAATTCCACACATGATTAGTATCAGCAAGAGACAGTGTGCCTCGTTTTAAAGCATGAGATACCTCATTTTAAAGAATCAGAAATATCCAGTCCTCTGTGTTGGGCATGTGTGTCTAAGAATCAGCCGTTCTACTTCAGAAGCAAATCAGGGGAAACACTCAAGACTGGGAAGCCTGTGCGGTTTCTCCACAATGAGGCTGGGACACTGGAGGGGAAAGAAGTAGGAGGGGAAAGAGGGGATGTCATAGAAAAGGAAAGATGAGGCTGGGAGATCAGAGCATGGCAGCTCCAGAGCATGAAAACTCAAGGCACAAGTGAAGGAATCTCTTGTGGACACTTACGGACATGTGAGTTCACGGCTGTCTAATACGCACTTTACTTTTTTCTTGGAATTCTGTATAGGAACACTGTTTTCCTGAACATAGTGGGAAATTCTGGAACCCTAGAAACACTCTCACCTTTCCCATCCCAGATTCTGAGTTCTGGTTTCAAGTCTCACGTTCAAACTTTATTTGACCCATACAATGATCTCTGTCTGTTATAAACTCTCTCAGACACAAGGGAGTATGGTACATTGACATGCTGTAATTCTGTGTTGGCATATTGTTGGGTTCCCCTTCCATTTTAGAAGGTAGCTGGGTGGCACAAATGACTTGCATTAGTGGTAAGTAAGGAGTTCTGCTGCCAACCCAAAGGCATGTGGTTGGTATCCACAGCTGTTCTGAGGAAGATAGGCAATCCTCTTGTACCTCTGAAAAGTCACTGAGTAAGTTATGATTTGACTATACACAACAATAACTCAGAGATAGACGGTTAAAATCCACCCAGTGTCACTGTGGAGAAAAGCCTGGTGGTCTGTTACTGTGAAATTATAGCCTTTGGAACTCAAGTGGGGCACTTTCTATTCTGATTCATATGGGGCTGTGCATTATGAGTAATATTAACCCAGCAATAACGTTATTGTTGTTGTTATGTGCCAATGAGTCGCTTACGACTCATAGCGACCCTATGTACAACAGCTCTAAATTCTGCTCTGTCCTGTGCCAATCTCATTGTCTCCGACACACTCATCCTGATTGTGCCAGTCACCGAATCAATCCATCCCCCAGAGGGCCTTCCCCTCCTGAGCCTGCCCTCCACCCTCTCAAGCATGATGTCCTTCTCCAAGGACAGGTCCCTCCTTACAACATGACCGAAGTATGTCAGACGAAGTCTCAGAATCCTTGCCTCCAAGGAGCCACCCAGTTTAACTCTCTCCAGGATAAATCTGTTTGTTTTCTTAGCAGTCTTCTCCAACACCAAAGCTCAAAAGCATCAATTCTCCTTCTATGCTCCCTAGTCATTGTTCAACTCTCTGATGCATAACGAGGGATTGCAAAGACCATGGCCTGTACCAGACGCACCTTTGTCTCCAGAGACACACCGTTGCTCTTCAGTACTTTAGAGAGGTCCCTAATAACAGACTTTCCCATCGCAATACATCTTTTAATTTCCTGGCTGTTGGTGCCAAGAGTGTTGATTGTGGAGCCAAGCAGACTAAAGCTGTGGACAATCTCAATCTTTTCATCATCCATCCTGATGCTGCCAATTGGCCCGGTGGTGCGAAACTTTGTCTTCTTGACATTGAGCCTGAATCCATATTGACGACTGCAGTCCTTGACCCTCAGCTGCAAGTGCTTCAGGTCCTCCTCAGTTTCAGCAAGCAGGTTGTGTCATCTGCATAATGCAGATTGTTGATAGATCTTCCACCACCAATCCTGATGCCGCATTTCTCCTCATGGAGCCCAGCCTCCCAGATGATCTGTTCTGCACACAGGTTGAAAAGGTATGGAGATAGGACACATCCCTGGCATACACCCTTCTCAATGTTGAACCATGCAGTGTTTCCTTGCTCTGTTCTGACGACTGCCTCTTGGTTCAAGTATAAGTTTCGCATTAGCACGATCAAGTGTTCTGGCAATAATAGGTTTGATTTATGTTCTCCCTCCTTCAGTTGATTTGGCACTGACTCACAGCTTTCCACCAGGTTTCCGGAAATAGATCACACAAGAGGATATTGCCGATTGTTCTCCCTCAAGAACAAATCAAAGGGTCGAACCACAGAAGAGGCGTGGCCTTTGGGTTTGCAGTGCAACTCCCTATGGATGAGACCACCAGTGCTCAGGGAGGCACAGTAATTCCTTACTCCTCAGGGAGTTAGGTATGGAGTTGTGCTACCAACTCAGAAGAGTGCTCTGGTAGCCTAGTGGTAAGAAGTTGTGGTGCAATCCCTGAATGTACTCAGTTCAAATCCACCAGCTGCTCCACAGGAGAAGGATGGGCAACTCCTCCCTTGGGATTTACTGCTTCTGAAAACTTCTAGAGGGTCAGCTATGGGTCAGTTCCAAGTTAATGACACATAACAACTTGTTATTAGGTCTGGCAATGTGATTGGCCTTAGCCTATGAAATGGAAGCCAAAGTAGCTTCCAGGTAAAGTGGTAGCTTCCAGGTAAAGTGGTTAATGGTCAGTGGTCAACTTTCTCCTTCTTCCTCCCCTTTACAAAGGAAACCTTCTAGAAGCATTGTGTTAAGAGATAGACATAATAAGATGGGATAGGATGGTTATGTGGAGCAGAGCCTCAACAAATCACTGAAACCTGCAGCATAAACAAAAAGCAAGAATTTGTTAGGTTCACCGCATGATTCAGGTGGTGTTTGTTACTACGGAGTAGTCTAATAGATCCTGACACATGTACTTTTCAAGCAATAAGGAGCATGATTGTAGAGAATTTTTAATGTGATAGGAACATGGAAATATGCTGATGATGTTATGTTAGATTAAACAAACCTCTGAGGTTGCCTTTCTCCCCACCCCTCAGCAGTTTCCTGTTTCCCACCCCCCCCACAATGGCTATGTGCTATTCTTCTAAAGATAAAAGTGCTATTTTTAACAAATCGCTGCATTTGCTCTATTTCTCTCCCTTATGCCCACCTGAGCGGGCTGTTTGAAAGGCTGCCAGTTCTCAAAGGCCCCAGTTTTTCCTCTTTGTTTGTCTCATGCAGAGTTCCTAGTGCACAGAGATGGTTCTCAATGAATATGTGTTATAGGAATAAATGATTTAAATGGTGACACTCTCCTCCCTGGTGGAAAACATTAGCTTATACCACAAGCGGGGACTGAGAGGAAGAAAAGAAAATAAGCAAAGTTCCATGATGAGTGTTACAGACTGAATTGTGTTCCCTCAAAATCTATGTTGAAACCTTAATCCCTGTACTTGTTAATGGGGAGCTCTGGTGGCCTACCAGTGAGGAGTTGTACTGCCAACCCTAAGGCACGTGGTTCGAATCCGTCAGCAGCGCCACCAGAGAAAGATGGGCAATCTCCTTCTGTGTAATTTTCTGCCTCTGAAAAACCACCCAAGAGTCAGCTGTGAATTGGTTCCAACTTGACAGCAGCTGACAACAATGACCTGTTTTTAAGGAGCCCTGGAGGCATAGTAATTACACATTCAGCTGCTAGCTAAAAGGTTGGAAGTTCAAACTAATTCAGCAACTCAGCAAGAGAAAGACCTAGGATCTGCTCTCATAAAGATTCCATATTAGAAAGCCCTAAGGGACATTCCTACTGTCACATGGGGTTGCTAAGACTCTAAAACAGACTTGACAGCATCTAACAGAACCAGAAAACCTGCTCATATGACCTTATGGGCAACAGAGATTTCATTGTTATGTTATTTAGATGATACATGATCCCTGACTAGTAAAATTAATTACTTTTGAATTCTAGAAAGAGCAGAATAGATACATAGGCCTACACTTAGGGGAGCACAGATGCCTTGCAAGAATCTTCTACAAGTCAAAGAATACCAACAAATCCCGAGGAACGGAGCGATGCCTGAGGCTATCAAGGAGAAAAGAATTTCTTCAGTATTTCCTTGATTTGTACTTTTAGCCTCCAGAAACTCTTCTGTTTCAGAAACGAGTGTCTGCTCTTCAGCACCACCTATGTGTGGTATGCCCATTGCAGCAGCACAAAAAAAGTAACACAGCCAGAAAGAAATGAGAATAATCTGGTCACAGAACATAGGAAACCAGCGGCTCCTGCATTTTCTAAGACATCATCCATCCAGTCCAGATGCTTTGGAACCTTCTTACCCACCACATCCTCTAAGGATTCATTTCGATGCCACTTCTTTCACGATGCTTACCTTGACTGCTGCAGACCTCGGGAGTCTTCTCTTCTGTAGCTAATTCCTGTAGCATAGTCCAGATCAGGAGCTTTCAAACACACGAAGCTTCCTCCCCCCCCTTTCTGTTTTTCTTTACTGTTATTATTAATTTTAATGAAAATTTACAGAGAAAATACAAGAAGCTTTTATTGTGGCTCTCAGGCTTTTGGGCATGGTTCTCTGACCCAGGTCGGGAGAGTGGGAGAGAGAGAGACAGAGAGACACAGGCTGGCAGGACGGGTCAGAGAAGTTTGCATGTGGCGTGAAAAAGAACTAGCCTTTTTCTTTTTTTTAATGTTTACTGCACTGTGGCAGATGAGGGAGAGAATAGTTTAAAAGTAATATATTCTAGGGCATTATGATAATCATAAGAGTCCAGAATGAGGGTTGCAGAGTGGAATATACTCGGGGTGGGGGTGGGGTGGGGGTGTGCGGTGGAGGGGGTGGATTGTGTACCAGTGAAGGAGTTCTTCTTTTGCTTTTCAAGGAGAGGAACGAACTGGGGGTGGGGATGGGGTGGGCGCGGAGAAAAGTGCAACGGTGAATGAATGGAATTCCAAAATCTCTGTAGATGTTCATTGAAATTAATTTAAAAAAAAACAAACCCCCAAACAACTAGCCTTTTAAGAGACTCAAGGAGGAAGGGCAGGGCCTATCACCTACCCCCTGTGTGTGTTTTGAGGTAAGAGGAGATGCATACCCCTCAGTTCTATCCTTGACCAGAGAAATTAAGATCATGTATCTCATTTTAAGTGCTTCAGTGCAGTCAAAATGTTCCACTGCTACAACAGAAGACTCTCAGGCTGTCTTACTCCCTTGGGTACTTGAGTTCAGGAGTGAAGGCCAGTTTTTTGTCTGCATTGAAGTGTCTCAGCCATGAGGCATCTGTGAAGGCATGCCAGTCTGGGTCCTAGAAGCCACAGGCTCTTGGTCTAGAGTCAAAGGTTGCCAGGGAGACAGTCAGGAGCCTCATGCACAGGCCTCATGAGCTGGAAGCAGCCATGTTGCTCGAGGCATTGCATATTTGTTATTTTTCCATTCAATATTCTCAAGCACTGGTGCCCTGAGGGTCCATGTAAAAGAACTTCTAGTACTCCCCCCGCCCCGACTTTCCCTCCCTGGCCTTTTATGAGAAACAAAGCAAAACAAAACAAGAGCTCTGCTTCAAAAGCACATGTTTAGAAGGCAGCAGCAGCTAGTGAGCTGCACAGAGGCCCTCGGTCTTGGGGTTGAACAGAGCTCATCTCCTTCCCAAGGTCTTTTGTCCTTGTTTAATCATCATTGGTCTGAACACTTGCAGTCCCAGCTTATCTGTGAGCTGTTGGTTATCTCTGGCTGTTCCCTGTTAATATGCTTGTTAAGACCTTATAAAACTAGAGGTAAAAAAAAAATAAATAAAATTAGATAAACCCAATAAACAAACAAAAACTAGAGGTGATGTGGCCTAAGCATGATGTTAAATGCTTTTAATACTTCACTAAATTCCATTTTGCAGATGAGCACTGAGTTAATATAGTTAAGTGACATACCGCAGGTAATACAGCTGGATGACTCCCAAACTCTTTTACTATTGTTGTGTATACTGACCTGAAACTGGCTACACATATAACTTTTATTCATTGGTCCTTATCTACTCTCTGGAGCAATATTGAAGTTGTTGCTGCTGTTGTGTGCTATTGAGTGGGAACCAATCTATAGCTGGCCCTCCAGTGGGTTTTCAGAGGCAATAATCATACGGGAGGAGATTACCAGTCCTTCTCCCATGGAGCAGCTGGTGAATTCCAGCCATGTGTCTTCAGAGTTGCAGCAGATTCTTACCACTAGGGAACCAGAGCTCCAAAATATTAAAATAATTCCCCTAAAATTTCACAGTCCTTTGCTGTGACAGGAATGTTTATGATGTCCTTTAATGAACCCAAAGCACTCGTCTCTTTGTCTCTCCTTAATCCCCTTTGCTCTAGACCTAATATCTCTGATTACTTGAAATGTGTAATAAGAGGTTCTAGTCTTTGCTAAGGGAGCTCTGGTAGACTAGTGGCAAGAAGCTGTATTACAATCCTGAAGGCATGTGGTTTGAGGCCACCCACTGCTCTGCAGAAGGGTGGGCAACTAACTCCTCCTGTGCTATTAATTGCATCTGAAAACCTGCATACAACAACAACAACAGTCTTTGCAAACAAAGTTCTTTATCTTGGATTCTTTCCATAAGAGACAGGCATGCTTGATTGCTGCTTCTCCAGCTTTTTCTTTGCAATAACTTAGCACCAAGTTACTGGAGATGAGATGCTTCTTCACCACCATGTCACCATCTTACACACCACCTGACACGCACTGGGTGAAGAACTCACAGAAATCTCTACCTGGTCCCTTAGCCCCAAGAGTGGGAGTGGCAACAACAGATCTTCTATCTTTAAACAGATTTGGAGTGACAGGTAGGAGACCTCTTTGAGTGTCCCAAAGTGTCAGGCATAGTTTCAAGTCCCTTAGAACCTCACCTCTCCTTCTGCACGGTGACCATGAAAAGCAAAACCTGTAACCATAGACTGTGCACTTGAAAGTGGTGATGGTGATTTGCTAATCTAATTTGACCTTTTTTGAGGTAAAACAGATGAAGATGTGTGGAAGCCAGTAATTAGCAATACCAAGATTCTTCTTAAACTAGTTCTATCCAAGCAAGCAGGGTTCTGTCATCTGCATAACGCAGATTGTTGATCTTCCACCAATCCTGATGTCACATTTCTCCTCATAGAGTCCAGCCTCCCAGATGATCTGCTCTGCATACAGGTTGAAAAGGTATGGAGATAGGACACATCCCTGGTGTACGCCCTTCCCAATTTTGAACCATGCAATGTTTCCTTGTTCTGTTCTGACAGCTTCCTCTTGGTCCAAGTATAAGTTTCGTATTAGCACAATCAAATGTTCTGGGATTCCCATTCTTCTCAGAGTCAGCCACAGCTTGTTGTGATCCACACAGTCAAAAGCTTTTGCATAGTCAACGAAGCACAGATAGACATTCTTCTGGTATTCTTTGCTTTCTGCCAAGATCATCTATCCCTAGTACCACGGCCTCTTCTAAATCCAGCCTGCACATCTGGTAGTTCCCTGTTGACACATTGTTCCAAATGTTTTTGGATAATTTTCAGCAGAATCTTGCTTGTATGTAATATTAATGATATTGTTCGATAATTTCCACACTCTGTTGGGTCGCCTTTCTTTGAAATGGGAACAAATATTGATCTTTTCCAGTCAGTGGGCCAGCTGGCTGTCTTCCAAATTTCTTGGCACAACTTAGCGAGCACATCCAGGCCAGTGTCTGTTTGTTGAAATATGTCAATTGGTATGCCGTCAACTCCTGGAGCCTTGTTTTTTGACTGGAGCAGTGGGAATAAGTGCGATTGAGATGGCTAGGTTGGCACAGAATAGAAGAGCGTTTAGAGCTCTTGTACATAGGGTCGCTATGAGTCGCAAGCGACTCGATGGCACATAACAACAGCAACAACAAAGGTCATAGTCTTAGGGGTTCTTCCTGTCTCTATCAGAACAGTAAGCCTGGAACTCTAATTTTTTTTTAATTTTGTTCCACATTTCCCCCCACTCTGTCCAGGACCTTCTCCTGTGACCATCTGGTCAGTGGTGGCAGCTGGGTACCACTGAATTGCTCTGGTTTCAAGGTTGTGTTCTCTGTTAGTCCTGTGGACTAATGTTTCAATGCCTCTTTGCTCTTCTTCCCTCTTTTTTCTTCCAGACAGAAAGAGACCAATGGGGTTGTACCTTTGATAGTTGCTCACAAGCTTTAAAGATCTCAGACACTACTCTCCAGAGGAGAGTCTACAACATTGCTTTTGCGGGTTATGCTATGTCAATGGGCCTTGATGTCTCCCAATAATACTATGGTTCCAAGGCTTCGGAATCAGTAACACAAAGAATTACGTAAAATGGGTATAATGCTGGGAATGTTGGAGGGTCAGAGAAAGAAAAAGAGCCACAACAGAATGGGTAAATTGACACAGCAACTGCAAAATTGGACTTGAACACATCAGAAGTCATGAGGATGGTACAGGACAGGGCAGGTTATAAATCTATTGTTTATAGGGTCACTATGAATGGAAGTTGGCTTAACAACACGTAGTATCAACAATTTATATAATATACAGGAAGCTCTAGTGGCTTAGTGGTATGGAATTGTGTTACCAACCCAAAGGTACCCAGTTTGAATTCACCAACTGCTCCACAGAAGAAAGATAATCAGTCTTCTCCTGTATCACTTACTGCCTCTGAAAACAACTGGAGGGTCAACTATCGATCAGTTCCAATTTGATGATACACAACAATGATATAGTATGTGTTTAACTTAATGCTAAGAATGGACCTAATACTTAATAAAAAATAGCTGGTCTCAGCAGGCGCTACAACCCAGACAGATCTTTTCCAAGTCTTCCCAGTGGAGCCCTTTGCACTACATCAAATTGCCTCTCTTGAGCTCCTGAATACAACAGAACAACACTGACATTATTTGGAGCACAGTCTGACACAAGAGCACAGGCAGAGGAGTTTACTCTTCTTATGGAAGACATAGGAACAATATCTATTTTACCCATCTTTTCAATAGAATTTTCCAAAACGAATCAATTTCTTCTTCTTGCAACTATTCTCATTTGGTTTGGGCCCACTGAGTTCCAAGAAGGGCTATTTCATGCCAAGTGAGTCAGAGGACAACGAAAAAATAAAACAAAAAACTCAGACATAGATGCTGCTTCTGTAGAATGTTTAAAAATTATCTGTTGGGTGCGACGAGATATAAGATGGAATGGAGCAGTAGAGGCTGTCCTGGAGCTGACTTAAATGGAGACTAGTGGTCTGCAGGTGCTCACTGGGTCCCTATATCATCCTTGAGTCCTGGGAATAGTCAGAGCTTTCTCAGTGGCACAAGAGGAAAGGATGGGTAAATGCTTATGTTGACTCTATATTTTTCTGCCTCAAGGCCTTCTCTAGACTTCACCTTCTTTCTTTTCTTACCTGATATGATTTTGAGGAAGAAGGAAAGAGGTCTGCTTTAACATCATTAAGCAACTAGTTGTTGTCTAGTGCACCCTTCACAGTTTTACTAAACTGGGATCAATAGGATTTTCATTGGCTCAGGATTCAGAAGTAGATTACTGAGTCTTCTTAGCTCAGCATCAGGATGGATGAAGAAGAGATTGAGACTGTTCACAGCTTTAGTTTGCTTGGCTCCACAGTCAACACTCTCAACACCAGTAGCCAGGAAATGAAAAGACATATTGTGATGGGAAAGTCTGCTGTTAGGGACCTCTCCAAAGTACTGGAGAGCAATGGTGTCACTCTGGAGACTTAGGTGCATCGGATACAGGCCATGGTCTTTGCAATCACTCTTTATGCATTAGAGAGTTGGACAATGACTAGGGAGGATAGAAGAAAATTGATGCCTTTGAGCTGTGGTGCTGGAGAAAAATATTGAGTGTACCATGGACTGCTAGGAAAACAAATAGGTTCATCCTGGCGAGGGTTAGACTGAGCTGCTCCTTGGAGGCAAAGATTCTGAGGCTTCATCTGACATACTTTGGACATTTTGTAATGAGGGACCAGTCCTTGGAGAGAGACATCATGCTTTGTAGGGTGGAGGGACAGCACAGGAGGGGAAGATCCTCTATGAGGTGGATTGATTTAGTGACTGGGGTAATCAGGGTGAGTGTTCCAAAGACAATGCAACTGGCATAGGACAGAGCAGGATTTAGGGATTGCTATGAGTCGCAAGCAACTTGACAGCACATAGCAACACAACAATAACTCTGAATAGACTTGAATCCCCAATTTTTTGGGTTAATAATCACATTAACTGTACAACCCAGAGACTCCTTAAGAAAATCTCTTGCTGGAGCCATAGTCCTCCTCTTCTTGTCAATCTGTAACATTTCAAATCTCAAAAGAAAGTCTTGACTACTTTGTCATTCTTCTCCTGAGACATCGATTTTGACAAGCTGAATGGTGAAGGGTAATTGGATAACATAAAGTATAAGGAGAAACATATCCCAAATAATATGTTCAAATCTCTCTTCACGATGTGCATAGGCTTTGTTGTTGAGGAAGGCCAAGGTTATGAGGAATGGCTACATCCATAAAGGTAATACCACTGAGTTTTAATAAGAGTGTTCATATGCATAATCTCATCTATCAAATTGATTAGGCTAAATGCAGAATCTTTCTGTGATTTACTGCATTTTTCGTTTTCAGGTGGAAATTCTGTCTTTGATTCCTATTGGTTAGATTGATGGAGCGCCAGTATGGGTCCCGGGACCAAATGCTCAATCTTTGTCTGGATTTCCAGCAAATAGCAAACTTAAGGCAATTTCTCCCTCCTTCTCAGTTTTTGTGTTTTTTTTTTTTAACATTTAGTAACATTTATTGAATTGTGCAATATTCTCACATTGACATGATTTACATATTTTATTAGTGACAAAAATTCCCATTGGCATAAACTTGCCTCTAAACCTCCTTCTCAGTTTTGAGCTGCTCACCGTGGGACCATAGGTTAGAATTACTGCTGTTATTTACTTCTCTCGAGTGTGTTCTGGACTCCTGGTTTCCTCAAGTCCTCAAGATAGTGGTATGATTTAGAGCCAAGGCCCATCAGAGCAAAATAAACATTTAGACAGTGTTGACAGAAGGTAAGCAGATTATAAGAAACTCTGGTCAGAGGATGGGAGGGAGTCATAGAGTTTGGAAACTTTCAAGAACAGAAAGCAAACATGAAAAATTCAAAGCAGGAGCAACATGAAGGGGATGTTGTTGATGATTTTCCTAATTTGTTTTCAAATATGGTGTTTCCCAAGTGGATGAGGAAAAATTGCACTTCTTTTAGGAGATTCTGAATTTCTACCCATGAGCCAGGAGTTCCCCAAGTGTCACTGTTGTCTTCTTCCCTTCTCATCCTGGTTGGGGAGAGGGTTAATGTGTTTGAAAAAGGTACGTTCTTTTCAGACAGGGTTGGAGGGAAGGGGCTGGCTCAGAAGGGACCCTCTTAGATTTTAGTGGGGACAAATCACATCTTATCTTTCTTGCCGTTAGTTTGGTAAGGAGTATGGGACAGGTCAGAGAAGAATTTTGTGAGGGCTTGAGTGCATTAAAGATTGGCAGTTCAAATCCATTGTTTGCTCCACAGACAAAGGAAGGGCAGAAAGGCAGTCACCAGGAGTTAGAATGGGCCTGAGAGCAGGAGCTTGGGTTTTGAAGCATATATAATTTGGGATACTCTTTTAAGAAAAAAAAAAAAGTAAAGATTTATTTACTCTCAAAACTCATTGCTGTTTTGTGAATTACTACCTGACTAGGGAGGAACTACAGAGCATTATGTTGAGTGAACTAACTCAGTCCCACAAGGACAAATACTGTATAAAACCATTATTGTAGAATAAGTACATCAGCAGAGAACTGCCAGAAGTCCAGGCTGGGTTTAGAAGGGGTCGTGGTACTAGGGATATTGTTGCTGATGTCAGATGGATCTTAGCTGAAAGCAGAGAATACCAGAAGAATGTCTATCTGTGTTTCATTAATTATGCAAAGGCATTTGACTGTGTGGACCATAACAAACTGTGGCTCACTCTGAGAAGAATGGGAATCCCAGAACATTTAATCGTGCTAATGCGAAACCTATACTTGGACCAAGAGGCAGTAGTCAGAACAGAGCAGGGTAATACTGCATGGTTCAAAATTGGGAAGGGTGTACGCCAGGGATGTGTCCTATCTCCATACCTTTTCAACCTGCATGCAGAGCAGATTATCCAAGAGGCTGGGCTCTATGAGGAGAAGTGTGGCGTTAGGATTGGTGGAAGATCTATCAACAATCTGCATTATGCAGATGACACAACCCTGCTTGCTGAAACTGAGGAGGACCTCATGCACTTACTGCAGAAGGTCAAGGACTGCAGCCTTCAATATGGACTGAGGCTCAATCTCCAGAAGACAAAAACTCTCACCACTGGACCAATCGGTAGCATCAGGATGGATGGTGAAGAGATTGAGATTGTTCACAGCTTCACTTTGCTCGGCTCCACGGTCAACACTCTTGGCACCAGTAGCCAGGAAATCAAAAAACGTATTGTGATGGGAAAGTCTGTGGTTAGGGACCTCTCGAAAGTACTCAAGAGCAACGGTATCTCTCTGGAGACTAAGGTGTGCCTGATACAGGCCGTGGTTTTTGCAATCACTTGTTATGCATCAAAGAGTTGGATAATGACTAGGGAGAATAGAAGGAGAAATGACGCCTTTGAGCTGTGGTGCTGGAGAAGAATACTGAATGTACCATGGACTGCCAAGAAAACAAATAGATTCATCCTAGAGAGGGTTAAACCAGGTTGCTCCTTGGAGGCAAGGATTCTGGGGCTTCGCCTGACATGCTTTGGACATATTGTAAGGAGAGACAGGTCTTTGGAGAGGGACATCATGCTGGGCAGAGTGGAGGGACAGCACAGGAGGGGAAGACCATCTATGAGGTGGATTGATTCAGTGACTGGGGTACTCGGGATGGGTGTGTCAGAGGCAATGAGATTGGCACAGGATAGAGCACGGTTTAAGGCTGTTGTACATAGGGTCGCTATGAGTCGCAAACGACTTGATGGCACATAACAACAACAACAAACAAGGATGAAGATACAAGGCCTGGGGTAGGGTGGGAATAAAAGGAAAAGGGTGGGTGGGAGGTGGGTAAGGTGTTAATCATGGGGTTACACAATTCGGTGGGTGGGTGGGGTGAAGGATCTTTTGTGAAAAGCAATGCATTCAAACTGGACAGACAGCTATGAGTTGGTTCCAATTTGACAGCAATATGTTGTTGCTTCCCTCTCTCAGGTCAAGCTGAGTAAAGAATTTTCAACCCCCTGCACATCTCCCTCACCAGTGTCTCACACAGGGAAAAGAACCTATGAATCTGACTTGTTCACACCGTCTGAGTGTGTTTAATGGCTATAGTTCAATCACAGGAGCCAAACTTCACCTCTTTTCACCTTTGGTGCCCAGCACAGGGTGTTCCCTTCTACTATCTATCTGTCCTCTTGGGTCATGTGTATATATGACTGCCATTCTGGGCTGACCACTCAGGCTTTCTGTGTTTATTCAAGCAGCTCCAGCTGAACCTGGGTAAGTGAGGCTGACCAGCCATCATTTCTCATGTGATTGTGGGATAAAGGTCTCAGCCTCATAGATTCAGCCATCTTGTGTACTTGTACTCAAGTCTCTGGATTTTGAGTTGTGTGCACCAGCCTCCTTTAAGGAGATGCTGGCAAGGTACAATGGCTCGCTCAGAAGTTATGGTTTACAATGTTTGGTTTTGGCGTGTTTTGTTGTTGTTGTTTAACTTAAGTCCCATTTGTCTATTTTTTTCTTAACTATCAAGTTTATCTTTCAAATGAAGATTCTGAGAAAGGATAATTAGGTGTCAATACTAAGCTTCTGAAACCCCACTTTGTTCCTTAGATACTAACAAATGTAGTAGCATTGATTTTTGCCTTTTGAGCTATTGTTGTTAAGTGTCGTCAAGTCACCTGTAACTCATAGAGACCCTATGTATAATAGCCTTGCCCTTCCTTGAGCCAGTCTTACTGTCTTTGACACACCTACCCCAATGATACTAATACTATGTCAATCCATCTCATCTGGGGTCTTCCTCTCCTGTGCTGTCTGTCCCTCCACCCTTCCAGGTATGATGTCCTTCTCCAAGGACTGGTTCCTCCTGGCCACATGCCCAAAGTATGTGAGATGGAGTTTCAAAATCCTTGCCCTCAAGGAGCAGCCTGGTTTCATTCTTTCTAGGAGAGATCTGTTTTGCAGGTGGTCCGTGATATATTTAATATTCTTCTCCAGCACCACAACTCAAAAGCATTGATTCTTCTTTTGACATCCTTATTCATTGTCCACCTCTTTGATGCCTAGAAAATAATAACGAAGACCAGGGCCTGGATAAGCATACTTTAGTCTCCAGACTGACATTGTTGCTTTTTAACACTTCTGAGAGGTCCCTCTGACAGCAGACTTCCCCAATGCAATTCTTCTTTTGATTTCCTGACTGATGCCAAGAGTGTTGATTGTGGAGCCAAACAAGCTGAAATTGTTAACAACCTCAATCTCTTCTCCATCCATTGTGGTGCTGCCAATTGACCAAGTGGTGAGAATCTTTGTTTTCTTGATGATGAGCTTCTATCTATATTGCAGATTACAATCCTTGACCTTCTGCAGCAAACACTTCAGGTCCTTCTTAGTTTTGGCAAGCAAAGTTGTATCATCTGCATAACGTAGGTTTTTGATGTGTCTTCTTCCAATTCTGCTGCCTCATTCCTCTGCATAAAGTCCAGCCTCCCAAATGATCTGCATATAGATTGGAAAGGTTTTTGAGACAAGATACATCCCTGACACATTCTTTTCCTGATTTTGAACGATGCAGTGTTTCCTTCTCTGTGCCCAGGACTGCTTCCTGGTCCAAGCATAGGTTTTAAATGAGCACAATCAAGTGTTCCAGGATTCCTATTCTTCCGAAGATTAACCACAATTCATTGTGATCCCCACAGTCAAATACCATTGCATAGTGAGTGGCAGCATTAAATGGATCAAACAAGACATTATCCTGTTTCATGCCATCTTCATGATCATTAGTATGTTTGAGGCCATTGTTCTGGCTATTGTGTCGATTGATGCGGTTGAGGGTTTCCTTCATTTTCATTGACCAAGCATCGTGTCCCTTCCTAGTGATTGATTTTACAAATAGTGAAGACTGACTTTAAAATTACTTTTAAGCACTTGTGCATGGAATTTCAGGAACATCGCAGAACTTTCTAAGGAAGCCAAGGGATTTCTCTAAAGCAGAGCTTGTCAAACATCAGTGTGATTGTAAATCATCCAAGGGTCTTATCAGAATGCAGATCTTAATTCTGGGGAGGGGCTTGAACTCTGTTTCCTAACAAGCTCCCATGTGATACTATTTCTGCTGGTCTACAGCATCTACATCCTTGTTTTTCCAAAAGTAGTCTACGGATCAGCATCATGATCATGATCTGGGAATTAATTAAAAATGAAGACTCTTGGGTCCCTCAAACCTATGCTGTTGTTGTTTTTATGTGCCGTCGAGTCGTTTGCGACTCATAGTGACCTTTTGTACAACAGCCCTAAACCCTGCTCTATCCTGTGCCAGTCACATTGCCTCTGACACACCCATCCTGATTACCCCAGTCACTGAATCAATCCACCT
>NW_006399983.1:2856656-2857662 GCF_000299155.1 Elephantulus edwardii
AAACAGTTTGTCCTGGAGAAGGTGAAGCCAGAATGCTCCCTGGAGTCAAGGATTCTGAAACTTCGTCTGACACATTTTGGGCATGTTGCAAGGAGGGACTGGTCCTTGGAGAAGGACATCATGTTAGGCAGAGTGGAGGGGCGGCGAAGGAGAGGAAGACCTTTAATGAGATGGATTGATTCTATGACTGGAGAGGTGGGAATAAGTGCATTTGAGATGGCTAGGTTGGCACAGGATAGAGGAGCGTATAGAGCTCTTGTACATAGGGTCACTATGAGTCACAAGCGACTCGATGGCACAAAACAACAAGAACAACAGAAGAAAACCCAGTTGCCATTGACATATGGAGACCCACGCATGCTGGAGTAGAGCTGTGCTCCAGAGTTTTCAATGACTGAGTTGGGGGAAGTAGATTGGTAGGGGCTTCTTCTGAGGTGCCTTTCATGGACCTTTTTGTTAGTCAGATCAACTGCTTCCATTTCACAGGGACAAAACACTCCAGCTTCACCAGCAAGTGGAGATTTCCCTTACCAAACATGCAGCATTTTTTCTCAGGCTAATCTTCCATCCCTACCTTCTGCACATCTTCAAACCTTCCCTGCAAGGAGGCACTGAAGGGGAACATCTCTGGTGAAATTTCCCTTGATACTCTTGCTCTTCTCGCCCCCAGGTTAACCCCCCTTCCCCTCATACTCAGCCCCTCTTCACGTCTTTCTGTCATGAAAAGAGTTACTCACTCACTGTTCTGGTTTCCTGGCTGGCATAAATGCTTTGAGCTCAGCTTTTAACTTGTAGATGGTTGTTGTTGTTATGTGCCGTCAAGTCGCTTGCGATTCATAGCGACCCTATGTACAATATCCCTAAACCCTGCTCTATCCTGTGCCAATCTTACCGCCTGATGCACCCACCCCGATTATTCCAGTCACTGAGTCAATCCACCTCATAGAGGGTCTTCCCCTCCTGTGTCGTCCCTCCACTCTCCCAAGCATGATGTCCCTCTCCAAGG
>NW_006399983.1:2857762-2870544 GCF_000299155.1 Elephantulus edwardii
CACAGTCAAATGCCTTTGCATAATCAATGAAACACAGATAGACATTCCTCTGGTATTCCCTGCTTTCAGCTAAGATCCATCTAACTTTAGCTACACTATCCCTAGTACCACGACCCCTTCTAAACCCAGCCTGGACTTCCAGCAATTAGTTCTCTGCTGATGTGCTGTTCTAGTCGTTTTTGGATAATCTTCAGTAGAATCAGACCTATACTAGCAGAAATCTCACCTCCCTCTTACTTTGTTTTCCTTGCCAGCTCCTTCAGAGTTACAGTGACAGTTATGGCTTCTCTGGGATCAATGATGGTTCAGTATTAGATTTTCCATTTTCCATGTGTGAAACTCAAATTTAATTCCCAGCTAAGGCACCTGATGTGAAGTCACCCTCAGACTGCCAGTAGAGGCTTGCATTTTCTATGTTGTGGAGAAGGTTTTAACGGAGCTTCCAGACGAAGATGAACTAGGAAGAAAGATCTGGTGACATCATTTAGAAAATAAGCCAATGAAAAATCCCAAGGATCAGAACAGTTTGATCCACAACTGGTGAAGGAGGTGGTGCAGAAGCAGAAGCAGGCAGAATGTCATTCAATAGTGCCTGGGGTCACCACAAATCGGGGGCCAGCTTGACAATGGCTCTACACAACAATAACTGCTGGTGGGAACTTGGTTCACTTAAGAGCTGATCATGGAGGACAAACACTGCTCCCCCAAGGAGCCTCAGAGCTGCAGCAGGCAGCCCTCTTCTCTCCTGGAGGCTACAGATGGGACTTTGTGCAATGCTTGTGGAGAGTAATGTGGCTCGATTGATGATGATGCAGGAGCCTTCATGGAGGTGTTTCTTGACTTCTTTAATTGTGCCATTTCTCAACCTTAATGTTGCTCTCTGCCATTTCTGAATTATATAACCACACAAATACAGAGACACCCATAGTGTAGATTAATTCTCCTGCTCAAGCTGATAAACTATCTAGCACGTAATTTATACCCATTTATCTTTGCCTTAATGTAGCCAAACTCTTTTCCTTCTGCTATGTCAATGAGAATTTGCTCTGAGCAAATGAGTCTCTAGGTTATATCCCATTTGTACTCTTCACCCAAATACATTCAGAAATGACAAAAGGAGATCAGGGCTGGTGAAGCTCTAGGCTCTTCTCTACCCTCTTCTGTACCTTTCTGTTCTAACTTCACTATGATGGTTATGGAAACACCAGGGTAATTCACAGCTCTTGACATGCTGAGAGTTGTGCTTTGTCATGCTCAGAACACATTTTCACAGTCTCTCTTCATCTTCCTCTTCCCTCTACCTCCAGCCTCCAGCAGCACCAACAGTCCTGACTACAAATCCTGATTCTTTCCTCCCACTCCCCACGCCCATTTATTTTATTAGTGCCTGATCCTGAAGACAAGGATAAGGTGAGAAGGAATGGGAACTCGGGGCCTCGGAGGGAGACACACACTCATTCAAGGTGAGCGGGGTGGAGAAATTGAGAGGCCCTCCCTGAAAACAACTAGCTTTCTTGTTTTCTTAGTCTTAGTGTATCAGCCGCATTCCCAAACTTCTGGGATACAGACTATAAAAGACCTAGGGTGCATTATTAAAAAGAGAGTAGTCTTCTTCCCTTCTGGCTTTCTCTAGCACAAAGAGACAAGACCCAACTTTGCTAACAGGAGCAGGATTCTGCTCCAGCAGCTCCACCCGTTTCTGTTCCTACTACCTCCTTCCTTACCTTGCCTTTCTTGCCGAGGCACACAGCATCCCACAGCACACTTTCTGCCCATACTGTCTTTGTCTGCCCTTCCACCTGGATTTACAGACCCTAGATATTCCAGGTTCACTGGAGTTTCTTGAAACTCTTCTTGTACTAAGACTGTTGCATTAGTATTTATTGGTTACCTTCTGCTCAGCTGGACCACCCTTTCTGTTCATCCCTCTCCTATTCTGGCTCAAGAACTCGTAGGTCTCAGACTTCTACCAGATTCAGACAGGAACTTGTTCTTCAGTTGTGCCTCCTCCAGGACTTGACCAAATGAATCCAAAGAAGGTGGGAAGTGCAAGAAACCCCTGACGATACAGTGAGGGGTCCAGAGACCATGTCCCATAGTAAAACATTAAACTCTTAATTTCATTTTGCGGGTATGGGGCAAGAAGAAAGAACAATGCTTCTTTCTGTAGAAACCGTAGTTGAAGAAATCAGTACAATATTTTAAATTATGAATTGGCCCGCATATGGAGATAGGTGTAATTTTAATTCTTGCTCTGCCCTCCCCCCTTTTTAAATAAATCCAAACACAAGTCTTGATAACTTCCCAAACTGTGGTGAATTATGCATAATCCTGTTGGTTTAGGCCTACATTAGAAGAAACGGGGGGAAAGCGAAAGGAATGTCTTCTAAAGGGAGTTGGTTATCAGTTCTTTACCAAGTTCTAACTTTAGAGCTAATTTTAACCCTGTGGGCAGAACTTCTACAGAATTTAAACCTCCTTGACCATTGTTCTGGCATGCCCTGCCTCGAATTTCTTCACTCCTGGATACAGATATTTCTAGAAGGAGTTATAAAGTCTTGCTGGTGGATCATGTCAAAGATCTTTGTTATTGAATCAATGGTGCCTTCAATGACACTCATTCAGACTTTCCTTCTAATCAGTTGATGTTTTCATTCATTGCATACGTTAAGCCCTTAACTTGATGCAACCCCTCATTCTCAGTAGTTAATCTTACCTTCTACTTTATGAGGATGAAGCCATTTTGAGTAGAGCAGAGGACGGCTGTAAAATGCGAGTGGCAAAGAATCAAGGAAGAATGTGGAGAGGGGAAAAAAGGTTGATGGCACAGAGGTGAATGAGAATGATCCTCCCCATTTCAGAGCATCAGGGGAGCAGGGAGATTATGAGAACATCTTGATGCCCAGCAGACATCTGACCCGGTCATGGGAAGCTTCTCCAGCCCATCCCTTCCCGAATCCTCTCCTCTACAGCCCCAAGGTTCTTGTTGAGAATAAAGACAGCTCCTGCTGGAGAAGTTTGGGTTTGTTATAAACTTCCTCCTTGTAATAAAAAATGCATATAATTAAACATTTGTCAATTTGATATTTTTCACATGGACAATTCAGTGACATTAATTACCTTCATTATGTTGTGCAACCATGACCACTGTTTCCAAATTACCTCACCATAATTAACAGAAGCTCAATGTCCGCTAGCAATTATTTCCCCTTCCCTCTCTCCCACCTGCCTGTTCTGCTTATTGCTATGTGCTGTCAAGTTGATTGTAACTTACTGCGACCCCACGTACAAGAAATAAGCGCTGCTCCCTCCTCCCGGTCTTCACAAGCCTCCGCTGTGCTTGAGTGCATTACTGCACACACTGCACCAATCTGTCTTGTTAAGGGTCTTCCTCTTTTTCATTGACCCTCTTCTTCACCAAGCATGATTTCCTTCTCCAGGGCTGCGCTCTCCTGGTAGCATGCCCAAAGAAAGTATTTTTTGTTGTTGTTGTTGCTGTCCTAGATATTTCAAATAAATGAGGTCATATGATATGTCCTTTTAGGATTGACTGACTTAACTGCACTCAGCATCATGTTTTCAAGGCTCATCCTTAACATCACAACTTGCACAATCAATTCTTTCCCCCTCTTTCTGATAATGCCTGTCTTGAGCTGCTAGAACAGTCAGAAAGATCTTATGATCTCTCATGCCCAGGAATCAGGCCTTTGTTTTATAGATTCCCTCATGGCCTCTGTGAGCAAAAGCTGCCATGGAGACACATAGACCAGAGGCTGACCTGAGGGTGGGCTGCTCTTGGTCCCCAGTCCTCTTTTCCTCAGCCTCTGCTTCCAGCTCAGTTGCTCTTTGACTCCCACGATCCGTCCATGCCCTGAAACACCTCCAGACTCATTGGCTACCCCTGTAATCAACAGTGACAGCTCATCACATTATAAGCTTGCTTCTCTGACAAGGAGGTCAAAGGCTTATGAGGCTCATTAGCACCAGTCTGGAAGGGGACCAGGTAGCCTGGCTCATTCTCTTCCCAAGGCACTCATCTTCCTTCCCAGGCCTCATAGTTTTCAGCTGTGTGTCTTTTCACTGGGGTGTAGCCACCAGTTGTGAAGAAGATCTCATTTGTTAATAGGAGGAGCTAATGCTTTATTTAAAAATTAGATGAAGAAATCCCTTCCACTCACTAGAATTTCAAGGTGCTTACTTGAGTAGGGGCATAAAGGGGTAAAAATTTGAGAATCTCAATGAGATAGATTGGCACAGTGACTACAACAATGGGGTTTAGCCTGGTGGCGACTGTGACGATGGTGTAGGATAAGGCAAGGTTCAGATCTGTTGTTCACAGGGTCTCCATGAGTCATAGGTGAATTGATTGTACCTGACACTAGAAAGCTGGGCTAGTACATTACAGTTTTATCCCTAGGAACATGACAGTGAATGCCATCCAGAATATCTGTTGGGAGTTAAGGAAGGTTGAAAACAGAACCACTAACTGTTTCCCTGCTCGTGAAAATTAGGTGATAGTAGGATGAGATATGTGTCTTCTTAAAGAACTCCATTGTTTTTTAAGAACAATGGAAGTATTTGTCCTTTTGTGACTGAGATGTTTCACCATTTTGTATAATATTTTTATGAATTCCTTGGTTTTCAGTTCTGCATGGTATTCCATTGTGTGAACATACCACAGCTTCTCAATCCATTCATTTGTTGATGGGCACTTGGATTGCTTCTATCACTTTGTGATTGTGAACAATGCAGCAACAAACATGGGGACTGACATTGGGAGTTGGCGGAAAATAAGAAAAGAGGGGGTAAGTAATGAACACGGCATTGGGACAGCTAAGGGAAAGAATGATTTAAAAGGAATATATGATTAGGCATTATTTGCATGACAATAGTCCAGAATAACAGGTGCATTGCAAAGTGGATTGGGGGGAGGTAGGAGGAAATTGTGCAACACTTAATAATTTTTTTAAAGAGAAAAGATAACTGGAGAGGGGTGGGGAGGAAAATGTGCAACAATGAATGAATGGAAATCCAAGTTTTCTGTAAACTTTCATTAAAATCACTATACACATGCGTGCGAGTGCTTCCGCGTGCGTGCACACACACACGCACACTGGGTGTGAAGACTTGAGGACTTGCAGAGCTTGCTTTAAATCCTGCAGCCCTCAATTTAGACTGCATCCCATTGTCAAGGGAAAAAAATTCTTGCCACTGGACTGATAGACAGTGTCACCATAGATGGAGAAAAGATAGAAACTGCAACGACTTCATCTTACTTGAATCCATGATCAATACACTTGGTACTGTTGTTGTTGTTATTTGCCATCAAATTGACTCTGACTTATAGCAAGCTTATGCACAACAGCTCTGGACCCTGCTCTATCCTGAGCCAATCTGTCTCTGATACATCTACCCTCATTACCCCAGATATTATGTTGATTCATCTCATCTGGGGGTCTTCTTCTCCTGCACTGTCCCTCCACCCTTCCAAGCATGATAACCTTCTCCAAAGACTGGTCCTTCCTGGCTTCATGCCTAAAGTATGTGAGACAGAGTCTTAAAATCCTTGCCTCCAAGGAGCAGCTTGGTTTCACCCTCTATAGGACAGACTTGTTAGTTCTCTTGTCAGTTCAGTATTCTTTTCTAGCACCAAAACTCAGAGGTATCAATAATTCTTCTGTCAGAAAATTTCCCCATATTATACTGGGAAAGTCTGCAGTCAAAGACCTCTTCAAATTATTGAGGAGCAATGTCAGTTCGAGGACTAAGGTATGCCTGATTCAGGGCAAGATCTTTTCAGTCACTTGTTATGCATTAGCAAGCTAGAAAATAACTAAGGATGATAAAAGAAAAATTGATGCCTTTATGTTGGGGAAGAGTACTGAATATCCCATGGACTGTCAAAAGAACAAATAGATACGTCTTGGAAAAAGTACAGCCAGAGTGCTCACTGGAGGCAAAGACGGTGAAGATTTGTCTCACATACTTTGGGCATGTTACTAGAAGAGGTTATTCCTTGGAAAGGGGCATCTTGCTTGGAAAGATGGAGGGGCAGTGAAGGAGAGGAAGATTCCCAACCAGATGGATTAATACAGTTACTTCAGCAATGGGCTCCAGTGTGTCAGAGATGGTGAAAATGGCACAGAATAAGACAGAGTTAAGATCTGTTGTTCATAAAGTTTCTATGAGTTGTATTCAACTCAATGGTACCTAAAGACAACAACAAAT
The DNA here is from genome assembly GCF_000299155.1 of Elephantulus edwardii. Classification (NCBI taxonomy): domain Eukaryota; kingdom Metazoa; phylum Chordata; class Mammalia; order Macroscelidea; family Macroscelididae; genus Elephantulus; species Elephantulus edwardii. Next base: position 2,863,991 of record NW_006399983.1, read on the forward strand.
AACTCAGGTTTATAACCTTTGATAAAGAGTAACTTCTGGAAAAGCAAATCTTGAACATGGATATACATATAAATCACCCCTTTCTTCAAAAAACCCCCAAACTCAAACATATTTATGTGGAGTCCATTCCTATTCAGGGAGATCCCACACATGCAGAGTTCACAGGGCTCTGCAGGGCTTCAAGGCTGTGACTTTTTAGAAACAAGTTGTCAGGCTCATCTTCAAGGTGCCTCTGGGTGTTACAGACTGAGTGCAAAGTAAAAAATGAGACAAAACAACAAAAATGAGATAAAACAGAAAGCGAGCGTAACAGGGGCCAGCAGTTCTAATCAACTGAAGCACCCACCCCAAGCCATGCCTTTCTGTGTATTTATTGATAATCAGGGAAGCAAATCACAAAGAGAATTCTCTTGTAAATGAAGCCAAGTTTTTCTTCTATTGTCAACCTAAGGAAGGAAGTATTTCACACATATTAACTCTCCGTTTGCAGGGGGACTCTAGCTGCCTCTTGTCTGCAGGAAGCGGCTCATTTCCTATGATCTGTCACAAGAGTAATTCCAACTTATACTTTGTGATTCCTTCAATTCTTGATTAAGCATATGGTTTATCATATAATATTTGGTATGAAATTTGGCTTCCCACATCTAGGTAGTTTGAATTACCAGCCTTTCCTTTAGTAATCAAATACTTAACTCTTTGAACCACCCAGGGATTCTGAAATCCCCTGAAGGTATTGTTAAAATAGAGTCTGATTCAGTTGGTCTGAAGGGAACATTGTTAGCAACTTCCAGGAATTAGTTTAGAAAACATAGAAATTCCCTGAAACTTCTAGATTGATGCTATCTCTATATCTTTAAGTAGAAATTTGGAGATTGGAAGTGTCCTTAGTGGTTGTGTCTTTTCTTGGGGTTAACAAAATGAGACTTTTAAAGCCGACTCCTAAAGAAAGAGTCAAGGTTAGGCAGCTTAAAGTGATCACCGTTTACCAGGCAGGGGTTGGTCACATACATGCAGATCCCCAGGTGCCATTTTTCAATGATATTCCTACTGGAATTCTGTTGCATTCATCCAGAATTAGCTGAAATTACAATAGTACCAAAATCCACATCATCAGAGCTCTCTAAGTTTAAAACAAAATAGCCGTCCTTGTAGATCTGGCTATTTATGTTCAGCTACAAGGATTAGCTCTGTTGCTCATAGGGTCCCTGGAAGGTAGTAAACTTGACATAATCTAAGGACGACAACAACAACCACAATCAGAAGTGATTTTCAAGGCCAAAAGTGATCCAGTTGACATATTTGTTTGGATGCCACAATGCAGAGCCAAAGCTTAAGGAATTCTTTGCCCTAATCAGAGTTCCTTACCAGAGTAAAAAAGGAAGTCAGGACCTGTTTTCTGCTAAGAAAACAGATTCAGTCTTAAACCAGCTGGCCCCTTGGAGGCAAGGATTCTGAGGCTCTGTCTAATGCATTATAACAATAATGCATTATTATTGTTGTTGTTAAGTGCCATTGAGTCAAGACAACTCTTAGTGACCCTATGAACAAAAGACCTGAAAACTTGTATAACTTTCATCACTTCTCTAAGTTCATAGAGTTTCCTCGGAAGTGGATGCTACTTCTGCTTCCAAGCCTGTTTTAATCTGGGAGCTCCACCAAACACTGTCCACCATGGATAACCATTATTGCTTTTGACACATCAGTGTCACAGTGTTTAGCATCACAACAACCACAGAGTTACGTCTGTACAGGTAACTGACAGAGCAGTGCTATACCATTTAGAAGAATGTTTGACCAAAAATAATAAAAATCAAGCCTGAGGGCCGCAGATTAAAATCACCCACCTTTGGCTTGGTAACATAACTTTCTATCCACTAGGCCAACAGAGCTCTCTCTATGACTCACAACAATTCTATGAAGAACAGATCTAGTCCTTGCCCTATCCTATGCCATCCTCACAATCTGACACACCCTCAAGCCCATTGTTACAGTCACCATATCAATCTGAGGATCTTCTTTTCTTCTCTGACCTTCCACTTCTCTTAGCATGATGCCATTTCTCAAGGACTGGAACCTTAAACTATTGTTTGTTGTTGTTAAGTTCTGTTAAGTCATTGAGTCATAGACGACTCATAGCGAACCCTATGAATGAAAGATCTGAATATTTGTATAACTTTCATCATTTAAGTTCAGAGAGTTTCCGGAGGCAAGCTATTTCAGAAGTGGATGCCACTCCTTCTTCCAAGCCCGATTTAATCTGGGAGCTCTATCAAACACTATCCACCAGGATAATATTATCACCCAATGCATGAGGTGGGGGCAGGGGAGAAATCCTCTTTTCATGTAACCACAGGAAGAGCTTGTAGCATTTAACTTTAACTCGTCTTGAATCATGCTGGGAGATTGCCATCAATATGGATCTCTTCATTATTTCAAACTTAGCAATTAGGATTTTCAGAGCTTAACTGCTCACTTAGTGAGAAATCCATCAATGGTCTCCCACACTACCTACAGATTGGGTTAGGGAATCTGAGCATGCTGTGACCTCATGACAATAATATCAGGTACAAACTTAGTCTAACAGAGTTTTTAAAATACATTTTACTGAAGAATGGTATGTGCCCAAATAAATACATGAAAAGATATCACCATTCAATGATGTTCCGAAAATTAAGCAAATATGTACAGGCAGCACTCAACGTCACAACATTATTGATTAGTATTTCTTCAGGAGCCCCTAATATCTCCTTTTTTCCTCGTCTACCAAGACTATCATATACATGGCTTCTAACAGCATAGATAGTGTACACGTGTCTTCTTTTGCTCAACACTATAAGATTAATTCACCCATATTGTTGTTTGTAATTGTGTTGCTGTGGTATGCCACTACTGTATTGTATTGAACTGTGTATATACAACATTCTTAGTTTTATAGTACTGATGGGCATTTGGGTGGTTCCCATTTTGGAGCTATTGTAACTAATGTATTCAAAAAATGTTATTGGCCAAGAATATTGACTACACTGCGAACCCCCCAAAAATCGAATTATCCAATGACAAATTAGTCTTAGATGAAAGAATATTAGAAAGTTTCTTTAAAAAAAGGATATTGAGACTTTAACTTTTTTTCACTTTGGGTGTGTCATAAGGAAAGACCAGTTACTAGAAAAGGTCATCATGGTTGGCCAAGTAGAGGAACAACAAAAATTAGGTAAACCCTCAAAGAAATGGTGGCGCAGTGGCTGTAGCACTGTATTCTGATTGTACAATGATCATAAAGCTGTTCTGTACGTAAGATCCCCATGAGCAGGAGCCGACTCAACAGCAAATAGCAACAGTAACAGAAGCAATCCTAGGGAAATTCTGGCACCTATCTTTTGGTGAACACATAGAGGCACTGCTTTAGAGTAAATGCCATAGGTAGGACCAGAGTTACCGGGTCATACAGTGCATTTATAGTAAAGTCTCTGGAGACTAAGGTGCGTCTGATACAGGCCATGGTCTTTGCAATCACTTGTTATGCATCAGAGAGTTGGAAAATGACCAGGGAGGATAGAAGGAGAATTGATGCCTTTGAGCTGTGGTGCTGGAGAAGGGTATTGAATGTACAATGGACTGCTAGGAAAACAAACAGATTCATCCTGGAGGGGGTTAAACCGGGTGACTGCTTGGAGGCAAGGATTCTGAGGCTCCGTCTAACATACTTTGGACATGTTGTAAGGAGAGACAGGTCCTTGGAGAGGGACATCCTGCTTGGGAGGGTGGAGGGGAGGCACAGGAAGGGAGGGCCCTCTGGGAGGTGGATTGATTCAATGACTGGGGCAATCAGGATGAGTGTGTCAGAGACAATGAGATTGGCACAGGACAGAGCAGAGTTTAGAGCTGTTGTACATAGGGTCGCTATGAATCGCAAGCGGCTCGACGGCACATAACAACAACAACAACAACAACAACAATAGATGCTGCAAGAATTTTCCAAAGAATTACCCATTTCCTTACCTAGCAGCAGTGGTTCTCCAAGCTCACATCTAAGCTTACGCTTGACAGTTGAAAGACAAAAGTTTTGTTTTGTTTTTCCTCTGGTGACAGTGTCGCGTGCCACATCACTGTTTCCATTTGCATTTTCCTGATGACTAATGAAGCTCAGCACTTTTTTGTTTGTTTAAAGGGTTGTCTGGATGTCGTCATTGTGAAATGGCTGTTGAAATATTTTCCAGTTTGTTTTCAATGGCTTGTCTTTTCACTCACTTAATGCTGTTTTTCGATAAATAGAAATTTTGAATTTTAATATTTACTGATGTATCATTTCCCCCTATATTTATAGTTGGCCATTTTGTGTTTCATGTGGGAAATTTCTGCCTTCCCTAAGGCTACAATCATGTTTTCCTTGAAAATCCTTTTTAATATTTACAACTCAGTTTCTGAATAGAGATTTGCACAATCTGCAGTAGCACTGAGGGGCAATCTCCCATAATACCCAAGCACCATGACTAGGATCAAGAATCAGTCCTCTGATTATCAGCTGTGTGATCTTGAGCAATTGCTTAACCTCTCTGCGCCTGTTTCTTTGAGGGCAGTAATCTTGTTTCTATAATAAGTTTTTTAAAAACTAACCTGAAGCACTTGCTACAGAGGGTCAAGGACTGCAGCCTTCAGTATAGATTAAGGCTCAATGTCAAGAAGACAAAGATTCTCACCACTGGGCCAGTTGGCAGCATCAGGATGATGGTGAAGAGATTGAGATTGTTCAGAGCTTTAGTTTGCTTGGCTCCACAGTCAACATTCTTGGCACCAGCAGCCAGGAAATTAAAAGACATATTGTGAGGGGGAAATCTGCTGTTAGGGACCTCTCCAAAGTACTGAAAAGCAATGGTGTCACTCTGGAGACTAAGGTGCACTTGGTACAGGCCATAGTTTTTGTAGTAATTTGTTATGCATCAGAGAGCTGTACAATGACTAGGGAGGATAGAAGGAGAATTGACGCCATTGAGCTGTGGTGCTGGAGAAGAGGATTGAATGTACCATGGTCTCCTAAGAAAACAAACAAGTTCATCCTGGAGAGGGTTAGACCAGGCTGCTCCTTGGAGGCAAGGATTGTGAGGCTTCGTCTGACATACTTTGGACATGTTGCAAGGAGGGACTTGTCCTTCGAGAGGGATGTCATTCTTGGGACAGCGCAGGAGGGGAAGACCCTCTATGAGGTGGATTGATTCAGTGACTGGGATAATCAGAGTGAGTGTCAGAGACAGTGAGACACAGGACAGAGCAGGGTTTAGGGCTCTTGTACATAGGGTTGCTATGAGTCGCAAGCAACTTGACGGCATACAACAACAACAAGAACAGATGCAGTGCTTAAAACAGTGCTTGACATAAAGGAAGCATTAGGTAAAGGCTAATTACTATAGGATTGAATTTAACAAGCTAAGGAGAGAGGGCTAGGAGTGGGTGGAGTGGAGGGTCAGTAGCTGGAGAGGACAGAGGGGAAGGGGTCACAGGCTGTCAGAGTAAAGAGGTCCCCAGAAGACAAAGGGCAGAGAAATGACAAGGAAACACCGAGGTTATATCTATCTTCTTCCTTTGGCTGGAGGAGAGCTGCTTTCAATCCCTTTAATTATTTCAAGCACTGAATGAATGAAATTACTAACTAACCCACTACCTGCACCATGATTCTGACTTACAATGATTCTTTATGGGGTTTCTGAGGCTACAAATCCTAACAAGAGGAGACACTTTTGGACCTGCTGCTGCCTTTCAGTTAGCAGCCCAACACTTACTTAAGAGCTGCTGGGGCTTAGACAGGGCTACCCAACCACTCATTTCCCCATCTCCGTTTCCCAGGTGGAGATGGTCCTCTGGAGACAGTTTTCCCAGAGTTAGGGCCTATGGGATAGTAAGCACCTTCCCCTGACCAGTTAGTGAGTCAAAGGACTTCTCAAGAGAATTTGAACAACTTGAATAGAAGAATTGTTAAAATCATGTCACTCTTCGAATAACGCTCTAACACATCTAAAGTAAGGTTGCAGCCATTTAATCTAGAACATCCTTGGACAGTTAGGATGCATGCTTTAACTATTAACCAGAAGGTTAGAGCTTAGAGGCAAGACCCATATCCCCTTGCAGAAACAACAGAATAATGTGATCATGGACTGCTCTGTGTTCTGAAACATGTCAGCTTTCTGAGCTGAGGAGTTCTGGTTTCTCTACTATTTCTGGCCCCTTGTGTGCATTCCGTCAGCAAACAAGGCTAGAGTCTGTTTTTGCATTTCTACAGAGCCTGGATGTGCTCACTAAGTTGTACCAAGAAATCTGGAGATCAGCCAGCTGGCCCACTGACTGGAAAAGATCGGTATTTGTTCCCATCCCAAAGAAAGGTGACCCAACAAAGTGTGGAAATTATCGAACAATATCACTGATATCACATACAAGCAAGATTCTGCTGAAAATTATCCAAAAACGTTTGGAACAATATGTCAACAGAGAACTGCCAGATGTGCAGGCTGGATTTAGAAGAGGTCGTGGTACTAGGGATATTATAGCTAATGTTAGATGGATTT
>NW_006399983.1:2872689-2884152 GCF_000299155.1 Elephantulus edwardii
CGTGGAGCCAAGCAGACTAAAGTTGTTAACAATCTCAATCTCTTCACCATCCATCCTGATGCTGCCAATTGGTCCAGTGGTGAGAATCTTTGTCTTCTTGCCATTGAGCCTCAATCCATACTGAAGGCTGCAGTCCTTAACCCTCTGCAGCAACTTGTAGGTAGGTGGTTATAAACCCCTCAGTGACAAACTGCTCCCAAAAATATTACAACCGAGAAGACTCGATGGCGCTTAATTCTGCTCTGCAAAGCGTGGATTTCTCGTGAGTTAAAATGAACACATGATGGCTACAGGTTTGTTTGTTTTTCCGTAATCTGTTCTTGAATTGGCTTGCAATCCCAGACCTCACTACATCCCTTGCTGTTCCCATTATGGTATAACTTCCATCCAAGTTACAGGACGCCAAAGAAATTCCAGTGAATCCTCTTCAGCCATAGTCTCTCCAGTCCTGCCACCTGTAGACACTTTAAAGATCAGGAAGCTGAGACATGGAGAGGTGACAGGACTTGACAATGTTAAACAACATTCAGGTGCTGGAAGGGCATGGAGTCCCTAGTGGGTACCCCTTTCTCAGCCCCAATCTCCTTCACGCTTCTAAATCCCGTCTCCGCACTCCAGCTGAGGGGACCTGAGTTAATTTCAAGGGCTTTCAGTGACCATTTGTAATTAGCTGTGTGAGAAATATCTCCAGTCAATTAGCACTGGCACATTTCCAGGGCTGTCACCACCCTCACACTGGAATAATCAGACTTAATTATCTTGTTGTCTTTCCCTTAAGAAAAAAAAATGTTAATCTCATTTGTGAGGGTTTCTGTAAACAATTAGGTAAGCAGAGACTTTTCATTTGAATGAGGCAAATTTGGAGAGAGCAACTTAATTTTACAAACAACTGGAAGGCTTTAAACCCCTGAATTGAGTCCTACTGTATGGTCCCTGCACTGTCTGCTTCCAGGGAACAAGTGTTTGGAAAGCTCTGAAGAGTCACTCATTTTTATTTTATTTTATTTTTTTAACAGCACAGGGTAGAACTTGAGAGCTTAGGAAGGGGGCAGCTCCACCTTGCTTCCCTTTTATTTCTATCAGTACCAGTTACTATTTAATACATTAAGACTCTGGCAACCCCACAGGTGCCAGAGTAGAACTGTGATCTATAAGGTTTTCAATGACTGTTGTATCCTTTTTTTTTTCTTAAAAAAGAAAAAGCAGATTGACAAGGCACCTTCAGTGGGTTAGAACCTTCAACCTTTCAGTTACCAGTGGAATGTGTTAGCCATTTACAAAACCCTTAATGTCTACATGCCCAGCCATAAACTCAATAAATAAAACTCAAACAGCCATGTAGTTGCAGTAAGGTTACTTGGGGAGGAAGGATGCTGCAGTACAGCATTTTGAAAACTGGTTCCCCGGAAGGTTAGCAGGTGTTGAAATGAGCAGCTGTTGTTTCTTCCAGTTTACTATCTGCTCTCTCTCCAGGAGTGGCATTGTCATTTCCTGTGGGACTCATTCTCCTAAGCTTCTCAATACTCTGCATGTGAGGAGGGTGAGCACAGGAACATAAACAGATGAGTGGCTGTTGTGGCTGTGTGGCCCAGCCACAGCTGTTGTCTCGGATGGACCATTACCTTGGCCAGGCCCGAGAGAGGTGGTCGAGGGGACTTCTGGAAGTACAGGACAAGAGCATGTTTGTCTTCTTGTGCTGACGATGTCAGTCGTAAGAATTTATGTTGGGCCTCAGTAGCTGTTGCTGCTTCATAAGAAGAGATTCTGAAAATCAAGGCAAAACAAATTAAAGCAGAAAGAGAGATGTAGAAGCAGAGAGACACAGAGAGAGATAGTGATGGAGAGAGAAGATTGAGGGAGAAAGTCAGAGGCAGAGAGAGAAAGAAGGCGACATAGATGTTCGATGCCATTAGGTGCAATGGATGCCCACATCAAGTTATAGCCTTGACTCTTCAGTGACTTGGTCCAAAATTCATTTATTTCTTTAATCCAGTTTAAGCTGAATATATCATTGGCTTTAGGGAGGTCTCAGCAGGCCCCAATTGTAGCCTGGCTGATCCAAAGTGTCAGGATTCCCCTCCCAAGTCACCATGACATTAGCACTCTATACCCTCCTGCACACATTTAGTTGTTATATTCACCCTTCCACTTCTGTCAGACTTTGGTGGGGGTTCAGAAAGCAGAGAACATTCCCTGCAGGGCTCATTCTAGGATTGTAGCTCCGGTTCTCAGGTGGCTCTGCAGAGGGCCTGAGAGAGACAGGAGCCTGGAGGAAGACTGGAGCTGGAATGTAGCCCTGGTCTTTGGTGAAGGGCACTGGGTAGAAGATGCTGCACTTGTCAACACCAACATTTATCACATGCCTGAAAAGTAAGCAAGTAAAGAAACCCTCAGTGTGAACTTGAGGAAAAACAAGAACAAAGCTAAGATGCTCCTGTGCTTGTCTTCTGGGTCAATGCACTCTGGTGTTCATGCAGAGAGAAATGAATATGAAAGATCCACATGTGTCCTTCAGGGACACCGGAAATGTGTGTCCTTGGGAGGCTGGAGTCCAGGGCATCTGTCAGCTCTGCTCTGTAGAGTGCAGCTGGTCATCTTGGCTCTCTGCCTAGCTACAGCATCTCCTGGGCTCTGTCCATCACACTGAGGGATCGATACACATTATATGTCATACTTCTAGGAGCCATTCATCATGGTAAATGTTGTTACTCAATAAATGTCACAAACTGTTTCGCAACGAGGACCTTTAGCCACTATCACTTCCTTTCGTGATCCTCGTGTTGAGATCATCACTGAGTCTCTCCTGGTTTGAGAGAAAGGAAAAGATGAGGGACTGGGGACTAGACTGAACAACACCACCCCTCCCCCCCAAAATATCTACATCTTAACCCTTGGAACTTTTGACTCTGTTCTTCTGCTTTCAAAGGGACTTTACAGATGTGATTAAGAGAAGGATTTTGAGATCATCCTGGATTATCTGAGAGCCCAATGTAATTACAAGAGTCCTCTTTAGAAAGAAGCCAAAGGACAAAAGTCAGAGAAGAGGGTGTAATGGTGAAAGCAGGGGAAATGGCAATGTGACGTGAGCCCATGCTCAAGAATGAGGACAGCCTAGAAGCTGGAAGTGCAAGGAGATGGGTTCTCAAGAGAGTCCAGACATAACACAGCCCTGATACTTGGAATTGTAGCTCTGAAAATCTAGTATGAAACTTTCAAGCTACAGTAATGTAATTTGCATTAAGGTCAGTACATTCGTGCCTATTTGTTACAGAAGCAATAGGAAACACTACTTCTGACCTTGAAGCAAAATGGAAGGGGTTTCTTCCTTCCTGGAGAGCTAAGCTCCAAAGGCTTGACTTCCTAATTCTCTCTCGGAGCCTTGTGAAAGTCAGTAGCACTGTGTGTCTAATCTCATTCTCTCTATTTATGGCCCTTGATGGATTTCACTTCCTGTGCCCTCAAAACAGAGTGAAGTAAAATGACTAGTTCTGACCAACGAACCACAGACAGAAACAATGCATATCACTTTCTACCAGAGTATTTATTTGCTGATGTGAGTTCCTCTTAAGATCTCCTTTGTCTCTGATATGGTGAGCCAGAATGTGCAACATGGTGGCTCCTGCATCAGCCACGGTTCCTGGGTGAGCACCATGAGCAGAGTCCTCCTCTATCATTGTTGTGTTGATTGCCATCAAATCAAACATGACTCATAGTGACCCTACAAACGAAAGGCCTGAGGCCTTTCTGTGACTATGGTCATTTATCAAAGTTCACAGAGTTTCCAGAGGTATGGTATTACCATTAATGAACATGTAACATGAGTAAGAAATGCACTTTATTGTTGCAACTACAAGAATTTGGAGGGGTCACTTGTTATTGCGGAAACTTGTTAGTTAGTCTGTTCTGTCTGATACTCTTGCTGTTATTAGCTGCTGTCAGGTTAGCCTCCACCTTGTAGTGACCCCATGTATGCTAGAATGAAGTCTTGTGCCAACCTCATGATTGTTTGCAGACTAAAGTGTTGTGATTCATAGATTTCCATTGACTAATTTTTTAAAATTAATTGCTAATCCTTTCTTTCTAATCTGTTTTTGTTTGAATGTACCTCTAAAACCTGTTTAGTATCACAGCAACATTCCTCCAAGCCCCGACAAATGGGTTAGTAGCTGCACAGAGATAAGTTGACTGGGACTCGAACTCAGGTCTCCCCCACGGAAATGAGAATACTAACTGTGCATCACTATTGCCCCACTCTGACTGATAGAAGCTTCAAGTTACTGAGAAATTCAAGAGACGTCCAAAGGCAGATAGATACTAGCCTAACCCTTCCCCTTATTTACCCCAGACATCTGAAAGGATTAGAAAAACTCTGCAGCAGAATGAAACCTGTGAAGAGCTAAGAGCTGCAGCCCTTGTAGGGCTGGGAAACGTCCAGTCAAGTCTACCGGACACTGTGCATCCCAGCTTGCAGAGAGAGAGGGTATCCTCCGGGGTTCGCTGGTGCTCTCTCGGCAAGCAGAGCCTGCCCTGGAGACTTTTGTTCTGTCCTTGGAAGAAACATTAGAGAAGAAGTTACAAGTGCTATGGAGGTGTGAGTGTGCTTTCATTTGCTCATCCTGGAACACGTCTAGAAGAGGTGTCAGGCTTGGAAAAGCGACATGTGGTGGGGGTGTGCTGCCGGGCTGGTTCAGGGAGTTTGAATGAGGACACAAGGTCATCCTGTGCTCCTCTCCTGTAGGAGGGACGTATGCACAGCGCTGGGGCCAAGCTTGCTGGCCAAGCCTGTGTGGTGATCAGGAAAAGGACAAAGAGGAAGTGGGACATCACTCCTGTCTTCATGAGACTCCTCTCACGCACTGCTTCCAGGACCCACAGGGAAGGAAAGTGCCTGGCGATGGCAGAGGCAGGGCCTGATCTGCTTGGCCCAGTGGCTGGCAGGAAAGCGGCCTGATGGGCAACCTGTTGGGATGAGATGGGGGCTCCTTTCCTTCAGCAGAGAGAGTTGTGAGATTGTTGAGTCTGGCTCAGTGTGTATGTATCTTCGAGTATGCCAAGTAAACTGTGCTTTCTCTGTAGGTTTTTCAGTGGCTGCTTTTTCACAAGGAGATAACCAGCCATTTCTTCCACGATGACCCTGGGTAGACCTAACCCTCCAACCTTTAAGTTAGTAGTCAAGAGTGTTAACTTTTGCACCCCAGGCTCTTTAAACGTCTCCCTTTTGCTTGTCAGGCCTTCCACTCACAGGCACTCCACGGGCAGGTCAGCAGGGACTGCTTCACCCACCTGGAACATGAAGTCTTGAGTTTGCTCAGGGCCCTGGATTCTGGGCCACTTGAAATTCTTAGCGGGTTCTACAAAGTTAACTCTCCCACCCCAGCAGCATTGCTTGGTATTCTTTTCATGACAATACCTTTCATTTGCAGAACTCTTTATACTTTCAAGTCTATTATTGCATTCACTTCTCACAGGCCGTTCTAAAATTGCAAAAGAAATTTCTGCAATGTGCGTACAATATTCACAGTTCCTTTCCCACCACCAGGAAAACTGAAACCATTTATACAAACACTCGGTTAAGGACATCGCAGCTTTTTTGTAAACACAATTGAGTCACATTTATATTCTTTTCCATCTCTTCTTTCTTTTCTGTTATCTCATAATGAGTTTTATCCTTTTAGAATGTCCTTCTCTTGATTATATTGTACACATTCCCACTTCAGGGTTTCTCTGGTCTTAGGAAGTATTTAAGCAAAACATCCTCATTCTTTGTTCTTGTTTTACCTGCTTTCCTTCAACAAGGCACCGAAAATCATGTTGCTGTTGTTGCTTTTAATTGCTTTTCCCTCCCTCCTTTGCTCCCTCTGCCTAATGTTTCTAAGCCTGCTCCAAAACTCATGTAACATTTTCAGAAGGTAGGTATGATCCTGCATACTCTTTCCTACTGGTTAGTTTCTTCCTTAACTTTCTTGCCACATCATGAGGCCTTTATCAACTTATTTACCTGTTCAACAAATGTTTTCTGAGCACCTCATAGACACTATTCTAGACATTAGATACATCAGTGAATGAGATAGACAAATATAAATAATAATTATATCATAATGTTGTTGTTGTTGTTGTTGTTATGTGCCGTCGAGTCGCCAGTGACTCATAGTGACACTACGTACAACAGCCCTAAACTCTGCCCTATCCTGAGCCAATCTCACCATCTCCGAAACACCTGTCCTCATTATTACCCCAGTCACTGAATCAATCCATCTCATCAAGGGTCTTCCTCTCCTGTGCTGTCCCTCCACCCTCCTAAGCATGACGTCCCTCTCCAAGGCCTGGTTCCTCCTTGCAATATGCCCAAAGTATGTCAGACGAAGCTTCAGAATCCTTGCCTCCAAGGAGCAGCCCGGCTTTACGCTCTCCAGGACAAACCTGTTTGTTTTCCCAGCAGTCCATACTCTTCTCCAACACCACAGCTCAAAAGCATCAATTCTCCTTCTATTATCCCTAGTTATCGTCCAGCTCTCTGATGCATAGGAAGTGATTGCAAACACCATGGCATGTATCAGGCGCACCTTAGTCTCCAGACTGACATCCCTGCATTTCAACACTTTAGAGATGTCTCTAACCACAGACTTTCCCATCACAAAACATTTTTTAATTTCCTGGATGCTGGTGCCAAGAGTGTTGACTGTGGAGCCAAGCAAACTAAAGTTGTGAAAACACTGCAGGGGAAATCTCTAACCCCAGAGTATGCTTAGTGTGTTTAAGGAACAGCAAGAGGACCAGTGAAAGGGGGAATGTTAGGAGGTGAGATAGAGCAAGGTCCTGCTAGATCACAGTCAGACTGTGGAGTTGACCTAAGAAAACAAAACACAGAAGGTTGGAATCAAGTACCTGGCAGAACCTGGTTTATGTTTTAGAAGGATAATTCTGGCTGCTGGGCAGAAAATTAAGTATAGGAAGACACGGGGAATCTGTTTTTGATACTTGACCAAAGACCTTACTGCTCGATCTCTAGAAACATGGATGAGTTTAAGATATACCTTGAAGATAGAGCTGCTGATATTTTCCCACAGATTGCATTTAGAAATCAGGAAAACTGAACATCATAAACCGTTTATATGTTTCTGCTGAATGGTACGTCACAAACCAAGGTTGGAGATTATTGGAAGAATAATTACTGAAAGAGACAGGATGTGGGGGGCAGGACAAGGGAGAGGAGAAATCACTAGGCTAACAGAAGGTAGGAGGTAGATGAGGAAGGTAAAGGAATATATTGTTGTTGTTATGTGCCCTCAATTCATCTGCGACTCTTAGCGACCCTATGTACAACAGCCCTAAAGTCTACTCTATCTTGTGACAAGCTTATTGTCTCTGACACTCCTATCCCCATTACCCTAGTCACTGAATCAATCCATCTCATCAAGGATCTCCCTCTCTTGCTTTGTCCCCCCACGCTCTCCAAGGACTGGTCCCGCCTTGCAACATATACAAAGTATGTCAGATGAAGCTTCAGAATCCTTGCCTCCACAGAGCAGCCTGGTCTCACCCTCTCTAGGATGAACTTGTTTGTTCTCCTAACGGTCTATGATATATTCATTACTCTTCTCCAGCACCACAGCTCAAAGGCATCAATTCTCCTTCTATCATCCCTAGTCATTGTCCAGCTTTCCAATGCATAGCAAGTAATTGCAGAGACCATGGCCTGGATAAGGTGCACCTTAGTCTCCAGACTGACATCGTTGCACTTCAGTACTTTGGAGAGGTCTCTGACAGTAGATTGTGCCAAGCAAACGAAAGCTTTTAACAATCTCAGTCTCTTCACTATCTATCATGTTGGTAGACAACTACATGAAGAGCTACACTAAATGATAGACTGGGGCTTCAGCAAATGTCCCCCGTTTCATGGAATAGTATGATCCATCCAGATTTGGAGGGCTAGGAACAGGAACAGGGCAATTAGGACTATGGTACACCTTAGTGATGTTGCCGAAGAAAAGACATTGTCCATTTTCTGCAATTATCAGTTCCTCTCCAGTCCTCCAGCTGCCCCATAGCTTAATACCTCAGTGAGATGAATGATCTCAGAAGAATCCAGTTAATCGGCTTGGGGAGCAAATTCGACACACAAACTTTACTGCTCATAGTTGAAAAAAAGAAAAGAATAATATAAGATGAAAGATTAAAAAACAGATGGATAGTGTAAGACTTACAAAGAAGAGCATTCTTTTAAAAAAGATTTGCTGCAGGAAACAGACATAAATTTCAGACATTTGCTTTGTATTGTCAACAATATTAAAATAAAAGACAACACAGTGAGATCAAAAGGCAGCTGCAGAGAAGGAGTTATAAAAAGGAAACTTGATGTAAGCAGATAATGTTATATTAAACATTTGAAAAGATGGGTTTTTAAAGCACAAAAAGAGTAAAGAAGTAAGAGTGTAAAAATAACACAACAGCAATGTGCAAGACACTCTTAAGGAAGTCGCCCCAAATCAGACAGGAAAGAATGAATAAAATAAAATCAAGAAGAGGCATTCTACAAATAGATAACAGAAATGAGCATTCTAAAATGCAGACTAGTTGTATATTTGAAAGAAAATAAAAGACAAATAGCAAATACCATCTATTTATAAAAATTAAATCTCCTCAAACCAAAGACCTAAATCTGCTCCACATAAAAGAGGAGGAATTAAGAGTTATTTGGGGATGAGGCAGGTGAAGAAGAAATCAAACACAAAAGGAAGAACAGAAATGGAAAAACGCGGGGATTTCAGGGCTGTCTGAAATGTGACTTCTTCACGTGTTGTTGTTGTTCTTGATATGTGATGTCTAGTCACCTGCAACTCATAGTGACCCCATGTACAAGAGCTCTGAAGCCTGCCCTGTCCTGAGCTCGTCTCACTGACTCCGGCACACGTACCCCCAGTGCCCCAGTTACTGTGTCAATCCATCTCATCTGGGGTCTTCCTCTTCTCTGTTGTCTTTCCACCCTTCTGAACATGATGTCCTTCTCCAAGGACCAGTCCTTCCTGGCCACATACCACGAGCCCCATATTTTGTTAAAATATACAGGATGCATGAATTTCTTGTGCAGATCTACGTATGTTGAAATTTATGATGATGGGGATATAGAAAAAACAACGATAGCATCAGAAGAAAAAAGTTGTTGAACTATGGGAGGAATCTAGGCTGCATCCTACGAAGGAGCAAAATTGATTTCTGTCCATGGCATTTGTATTCAGAACCCCAGGAGACATTGCTTTATTTCTTGTGTGCTTTCTGAATAAGCACATCTTGCCTCTATATAGCACCTTTCATGTCATTATTGATTTATAAAGGACATTGCAGCCAATGAGATGCAAATAGAGTGGTCTTCATGCTCCACGTGAAGCGTAGTGAGCGCGGCCTGGCCTCTCTGCCGTCGTCCTTCTGCTCAGCAGACACGTGGTGGCTTGAGCCCTCATATCTCCCGTTCCTTTCATAGTCAGTTGGAAGCCTCCTTGTTGGTTTTGAAGTTAATTTACTAAAGAGATTAGTGGAGCCCCGGGCTTCGAGTCTGGGACAAGGGTGTGGCTTCGTGGGACAGGCTGGGCGAGGCAGGTGGACCATTGTTGGTGGCTGTCCACCGTTCCTGGGGCTGGCCGTGGAAAGTGCTTCGGCTGGCAGTTCCTCTGGGGAAACGGATGCGGTCGGGGGTGGCCGCGCTGCTCACACTGTGCGTGGAAACAACTGGGGCGCTCTGATCAGGAAGGGCGCTGTTTTCTTTGCCGTTCTGAATGACAGAGTGACGATCAGCAGTGGTTCTCTCACTACAGACATAAGTGTTTCTCCTTGTCATGCCACCAGATGCTGTGGTACTACTGGGCACCGTGGAGCTCTTCCTGCGCTCAGGGATGGCCGCCTTGTTGGGGTTGCTGGCAGTGCCGAGCATGGGGCTGGCTGGAGTGATGCCCTTTCCTCCAATGGTGCTGCTGCTCGACTTCCGGGCAGGAACCCCGTCTTCTTTGAGGTCACTGTCTGTGATGCTGGTCTGAATCCTCTTCAGATATGCCGCAACAGAAGGAATAGCTGGTCCAGAGCGGTCACTATACCGCCTCTGCTTGTGGCTTGAGGAGGTACTTCTCTGCACCTTGTGGTGAGGAGATTGGCCCGTGTTGCTGTGGAGGTCACTGCTCGGCCTAACTTTAGCAAGTGAGATAGTGCTGCTAGAACTGGAGTCACTAGCATCCAGCTCTGAAGACTTTCTTCCCAACAATAAATACGTAGCTGTGATCTCATCGTATTTCATTTTACTAAGAAATTCCTGAATTTCTTCTTGTGAATATCCAATTCCCACCATAATGTCTATTCTCTTCTGGTCTGAGATGTCTAGTGCTGGTTCTTTGAATGGTCTCAATTCATCTTCCTCGTGCCCGGCATTGATCCACCTGTCCTTCATGATTTGCTCTAGAGTGCCACGTCTGACTGGGTTTAGCACCAGGAAACGCTTGAGAAGGTTTTCACAGTCTGTGGACATGTAGAAAGGGATTCTGTACTTCCCTCTTAGTACTCTTTCTCTCAGTTCCTTTAGGTTCTGTCCATCAAAAGGAAGTGACCCACTGACTAGCGTGTAGAGAATGAAGCCCAGGCTCCACACGTCCACCTCGGGCCCGTGGTATTTCTTGCCCTGGAAGAGCTCTGGGGCCGCATATGGAGGACTGCCACAGAACGTGTCCAGTTTACTGCCAACAGTAAATTCATTGCTAAAACCAAAGTCTGCTATTTTAATGTTCATATCAGCATCTAACAATAGATTTTCAGCCTTGAGGTCTCTGTGAACAGTGTGCTTCTGGTGGCAGTACTGCACCGCTGAAACAATCTGTCTAAATTTAGCTCTTGCTTCTTTTTCCTTCATTCTTCCATGTGTAACCAAATAGTCAAACACTTTACCTCCACTTGCGTACTCCATGATTAGGTACAGGGTTTTTTTCTGTTTCAATGACTTCGAACAACTTCACTATGTTTGGATGGTTTAAAATCTTTATTATTCTTACTTCTCTGAAGAGCTTTTGTAGACTTGTTGGATTCAACTGAGTCTTGTTAATTATTTTTATTGCAACCTCTCTTCTCTGCCTGTCAGGATATGCCTCGCCAACTTCACTTTTGCAAAATGGCCTTTGCCGATTGCTTTTAACAGTCTGTAGTTTCTGAGGTGGGGCTGCTCGTCTGCACAGGAAGCTATAGAGTTTCTGCAGCGCACTCCAGAGCGCCCAGTCTGAGAGGTGACTTCTTGACGCCCATCTCCATGTGATGTGTGGTTCTCCGTGTCGCGCTCGTTGACCGTGGGCAGTGGCATCCGAGTGGACAATCTTCCTGGCCTCGGTCGGCACCTGGCGCCGGGGCGGCACGGGTGGCCCCGCGAGGCCGGTGACAGCGCCCGGAGCGCCGGGCTCTGCGCGCTCTTCTAGAGGCCGGGCCGAGCCGTCCCCC
>NW_006399983.1:2886942-2896649 GCF_000299155.1 Elephantulus edwardii
CATGCTGGGTAGAGTAGAGGGACAGCGCAGGAGGGGAAGACCCTCTATGAGGTGGATTGATTCAGTGACTGGGGTAATTGGGATGGGTGTGTGAGAGACAATGAGACTTTCACTGGATAGAGCGCGGTTTAGGGCTGTTGTACATAGGGTCGCTATGAGTCGCAAACGACTCTACGGCACATAACAACAACAACAACCCATTCATCGATTTTATCCTTTCCAGATTCTGCACTTCTAGCTGTAATTGTCAGTTTCTTTATCCACAGACTAGGCCATCTAAACTTGAACCCAGTTTGTCTCTGATGAACTTCATGGCTTTGGGCTTTACTTCCAGGTATCTGATTCACCTTGAGTTTCACTATTCTCGCTTTAAAAGCAGTTCTTCCAAGAGAGATTTGTTTGTTCTTTTGGCAGTTCTGTGGCACAATCAATATTCTTTGCCAGTTCTTCAGTCCATAGGCATCATTTCTTTTTTTGTCTTTCTTATGCATTGTCCAACATTCACATACACATATGGAAAATATTGTGCATTAAGTCAGGTGCACCTTAGTCCTCTGAGTGACATCCTCTTACTTGAGAAATGTCTTTGATGGCATATTTTCCCATTGCAATAAGTATTTGATTTCTTGATTTCTGCTACCATGAGAATTTATCTAAGCAAAAAAGAAATCCTTAACAACTTCAATTTTTCCCCCCATTTATACTGCTATTGCTTATTGGTCCAGTTGTGAGGATTTTTGTTTCCTTTATGTTGTGGTATAATCCATATTGGAAGCTATAGTCTTTAAACATTATCAATACATCCAATGTTATTTTTTCCTTAAATAGCTAGCCTAAAAGTCTTCCATGTACCAAATACTTTTAGATTTCTGGAGCTAAAATTAGTTCTCCCATTTTTTCCTTATTGGGAGCTCTGGTGGCCTAGTGGCTGAAGAGTTGGTGCTGTAAACCTATCTGGCTCCTGAGGGAGAAACATGAGCAATCTCTCTCCACTCAATTTACAGCCTCTGAAAATCCCCTGGAGAGTCAGCTATTAGTTGGTTCTAGTTCTATGGCACACCTAACCATAATAACATTATTCCTTATAGACCATCCAGTTGATCTTGACTTATGGTGACTACATATGCTACTGAATTAAACTGGGTTCTTTAGAGTATTCTTCGCTATAATTTTAATGGAAGTGTGTTGGGGAATGTTGGTGTTGGGGAGGAAGGGAGGGCCTCTGGCCAGGACAGATAGTCTACGCTCCAGATAAGTGCAAGTCTACCAATGGGTTTAATACAGGATAAAGAAAGCTCTCCTGTGTTTGGCCATACTGGCTTGAGAAAGCTTGCCACCTGGGAAGATGGCTGCAGCATCTGTTGAGCTGGGATTAGTCTGCACAAGACTGAGTTTCTCCTATCCAATCCACATGTCCCATGTCTGCAAACCCACCCTATTCTGGCTTCCTGTTTACTAGCTTGTATATAAGTGTGCTGCAGAATATACTGAGTCACTGTATGAGAAAGAACTGGCAGACACAGATGAATTTAATGAAATAACATATGAGCAAAATCCTATGGTGATGAAGGCAGAAGTTCAAGCTGCTTTGAAGGAAATAGCAAAAAACAAGGTCCCAGGGATAGATGGTATATCAATTGACATATTTCAGCTAATGGATGCTGCCCTGGACGTGCTCACCAAGTTGTGCCAAGAAATCTGGAGAACAACCACTTGGCCAACTGACTGGAAGAGATCTGTATTTGTTCCCATTCCAAAGAAGGGTGACCCAACAGAGTGTGGAAACTATAGAGCAATCTCATTGATTTCACATGCAAGCAAGATTCTACTGAAGATTATCCAAAAACGACTGGAACAGTACATCAGCAGAGAACTGCCAGAAGTCCAGGCTGGGTTTAGAAGGGGTCGTGGTACTAGGGATACTGTAGCTGATGTTAGATGGATCTTAGCTGAAAGCAGAGAATACCAGAAGAATGTCTATCTGTGTTTCATTGATTATGCAAAGGCATTTGACTGTGTGGATCATAACAAACTGTGGCTGACTCTGAGAAAAATGGGAATCCCAGAACACCTGATTGTGCTAATGTGAAACTTATACTTGGACCAGGAGGTGGTCATCAGAACAGAGCAGGGAACACTGCACAGTTCAAAACTGGGAAAGGTGTATGCAAGAGATGTTCCTATCTCCGTACTTTTCAACATGTGTGCAGAACAGATTATCTGAGAGGCTGAGCTCTTTGAGGAGAAGTGTGGCGTCAGGATTGGTGGAAGATCTATTAATAATCTTCTTTATGCAGATGACACAACCCTGCTTGCTGAAACTGAGAAGGACCTAAAATGCTTGCTGCAGAGGGTCAAGGATTGCAGCCTTCGGTATGGATTGAGGCTCAATGTCAAGAAGACAAAGATTCTCACCACTGGACCAATTGGCAGCATCAGGATGGATGGTGAAAAGATTGACATTGTCAACAACTTTAGTTTGCTTGGCTTTACAGTCAACACTCTTGGCACCAGTAGCCAGGAAATCAAAAAACATATTGTGATGGGAAAGTCTGCTGTTAGAGACTTCTCCAAAGTGCTGAAGAGCAATGGTGTCACTCTGGAGACTAAGGTGCACCTGGTAGAGGCTATAGTCTTTGCAATCACTTGTTATGCATCAGAGAGTTGGACAATGACTAGGAAGGATAGAAGGAGAATGAATGTCTTTGAGCTGTGGTGCTGGAGAAGAGTATTGAATGTACCCTGGACTGCCAAGAAAACAAACAGATTCAACCTGGAGAGGACTAAACCAGGCTGCTCCTTGGAGGCAAGGATTCTGGGGCTTCTTCTGACATACTTTCATCATGTTGTAAGAAGGAGGGACAGATCCTTGGAGAGGGACATCATGCTTGGGAGGGTAGAGGGACGGTGCAAGAGGAGAAGGCCCTCTATGAGGTGGATTGATTTAGTGACTGGGGTAATCGGGATGGGTGTGTCAGCAGCAGTGTGATTGGCACAGGATAGAGCAGAGTTTAGGACAGTTGTACAAAGGGTTGCTATGAGTCTCAAGTGACTCAACAGCACATAACAACAACAACAACAATAGCAGCCCCCAATAAAATTGAGCCAGATTGACTCTCTGATCGGCTCCCATAGTGGTGTGTCTCCATTGTGCTTACTCCTATCAGAGTGTCGCTGTTTGTTGCTGACAAACAAACAACAGAAGTGGGTTGTTCAGTCTCTCCTCTGTGACACAGCTAGGTGGGTTTTAATTGCCGAACATTAAGCTTGTTGTTGCTGTTAAGTGCAATTGAGTTGAGTATGACACATAGTAACCCTATGAACAACAGCTCAGAAGCCTGTCCTATCTTGTGTGGTCAGTCCTTGTCCTCTCTGGTATACTGGGCTGATCCTTTGGCCACAGCTACTGTGTCGGTCCATCTCCTTGAGGGTCTTTCTTTCTTTTGCTGACCCTCACCTTTCTAAGCATGATGTATCTTTCCAAGGAATAGCCTTTCTCTTTTCTTTTTTATGTGTCACAATATATTTTAACATGAAATAGAATCTTGCAAGGCAGAGCATAAGGTAAAAATTATTTTTCTTGTTTTTTTAACTGGTTTGCTTACAAAGTTTATATATATTGTGTCTCATACAATCATTATCATGCCTGAATCCTTCTCATTTGCTTCTTCTCCCACCCCCTTCACCTACCAAACAGTGCAGCCCTGTGGTTTCACCCCTACCTATTCTCACCCTTCTGCTCCGTAACTTGGAAGAGGTTGGAGAGTATTATGCTGAGTGAAATAATGCAATCCCATAAGGACAAACACCGTATAAAACCATTTTTGTAAAAATAGAAGGATAACTAGTATGTACAGGGACTCAAGGAGGAAGACGGGGTGGGGGGTGGGGGAGAGAGGAATAGCCTCTCTTAACGACATGTCCTGACACATACTTTTCTTAATTTTAAACCATGTAGTGTTTCCTTCCTCTGCTTACACAATAGACTCTTGGTCTAGGTATTGGTTTAGCACTAACACCATTCTTGTTATGGGGTTCCCATTCTTCCGAATGTTAGTCAAATGCCTTTGCATAGTCTTTATTGACAAATAAATAGATATAAATAGACAACCTTTGCTTTAAGCCAAGATCCATCTGACATCAGCACCGATATCCATGGTGCCACAGCCTCTTTTAAATCCATCTTGAACTTCTGACAGTCCTCTGTTTAAGTTCTAGCAGTCAAGAAAGTAAAAATACTAGTCACAGGACTGATAGGCAACATAATGATAGATGGAGAAAAGATTGAATCTGTCAACTAATTTATCTTTCTTGGATCCACAATCAATACAGTTGGTACTAGGAGTCAGGAGATATGGAGATTATGGGCAAGTCTGTAGTTAAGGACCTCTCCAAATTATGGAGGAGCAATGTTGTCAGTTTGAGGACTAAGGTGTGTCTGATTCAGACAATGGTATTTACAGGAACTTACTATGCATCAGAGAGCCATATAGTGAAAAGCAATAGTGAAAAGAAGAACTAATGCCTTTGAGCTGTGGTGTTGGAGAAGAGTACTGAATATCCCATGGACTTCCAAAAAAAAAAAACAGCTATATCTTGGAGAAGGTGCAGCTAGAGTGTTCCCTGGAAGAAGATAATAAAGCTCTATCTCACATATTTTGGGCATGTTGCTAGGAGAAGTTATTCCTTAGAGAAGGACATCATGCTTGGAAATGTGGAGGGTCAGTGAAGGAGAGGAAAACCCTAAACTACGTGGATTGACACAGTGATTTGCATCAATGGGCTCATGTGTGTCAGAGATTGTAAAGATGGCACAGGATAGGACAGGGTTCATATCTATTCTTTATAGTGTTGTTATGAGTAGTATTTGACTCAATGGCACCTAAAAAGAACAATTGCAACAACATATCCAAAGTACGTGAGACAAAGCTTCACCATCCTTGCGTACATGGTTAAGTACGAACCATTGGTGCCTGCCAGGGACCTTATTCTATATTATAATATTTCTATTTCAACATTTACCAAGTTCTGATTTAATTGCTTAGTCTTCTGTCTACACAGCATATAAAGCCTAAAGTTGTCAATATGTGTTTTATTCATCTCTGCAATTCCTCCTATGTTCTTGTCATTTAACAAATAGTTCAGTGAAGTTTCTAAGTGAACTAATTGAGGAGAGTTAACATCTGAAAACAGTGTTTTAAACTGCATGACCCTCTCTTCATCTTTGGTTCAGGAAAGAGAACAGTGATTTTCTACAATGGTGCTTCACCCAGGTGCTGGGAATGAAATTTTTTGGTCTTCTCCTTCATGTGCTGCCTGCATAGCTTACAATCAGCCTTCCTGGCTTTGAAACCACAGGCATCCACAGCCTGCAAATACAGCACGTTGTCTCCCACCCATCACAGGTACATGGTGTCTGCAACCATCCCCCAATTCTCTTAAAAAGCAAGCCCTGTTCTCTGCTAATTGGAAAAGGCTTTTAACTTAAAAAAGAAGACAACACACTTTGTCATGTTCTCAGTGCTATAAATCACACTACCTTTCTAGTGAGATGCCTGTCTTTCTCTCCTGACAGAAACGCAGACTTGAATATGCCAAGTGCCTTCTGTTAGGCATACTTTATTTTCAATATTTCAACCAAATGTCAACGAGACAGGAGAATCTCTTTCTATTAAGACAGTCCTGTCTAGTTGTTTTAGAGGAAAAATTGAGATGAGGTCTGGTACAAATTGCATTCCAGTTTACTCTAGAATTGGGCAGTACACTAAGAGCCAGCAGCGATGGTGATGGTAGATGCAGAAAGTACCTCCAAGAAACAAAAGATAATTCCCTTTTTTTGATTACAACTTTGCTGATTTTTTCTTTCTTTTTTTGTGGCCATATGGCGGTATCATTATTAGAATATTGCACACACTTAAAGTGTAAAATTTGACAAATTGCAACATATGAATACACCTGGCAAACCATTAGGGGGTTCTGGTGGCATCATCAGTCAGAAGTTGGGCTGCTAACCTAAAGGTCATGCCTTTTTAATGTGCGTGAGTGTGTAGAAACCTTGTGGGGTTGTATGACATGGGATCCAAGGGATTTGCATACACAGGGGAATGAACTTGAACAGTTTTAATCTATTTTAGGCATTGTTCTTTAAATTCTTCTCAGATTTCCCCCCCTCTTATTGTCACCATCAAGTCTTTCTTGAATGATGCTCTTTTGTTTTTCCTTGAAATTGACACTGGTTAGTCAGCAGACACTGCCCTACAGTGTGTGTGTGTGTGTGTGTGTGTGTGTGTGTGTGTGTGTAGGATCTCAGCCTCCATAGTCCTGCTCGTCAAATCACTATTCTCTGAGCAGCCATGTCTTCTTGTCAAACTCTTAGAGATGCCTTATTTCCCATCCTTACCACAACTTCCAGCATATTGGTGGAAAAGAGAGTTTCTAAGCACTCTGTCTTTCCCTCCAATAATCTCTCACTCCTTCCTCTGGCTTCAAGACCTTTGGCACATATATACTTACTTGGCCTGTCTCCCACTCACAGTTTCTGTGTGACCAACTAACCAGTGTTAAGTGTGAGGTAACATGCATAAAGGTTGAAAAGGTTTGAGTGCATAACTGAAAGCATAACCTCAAACCAGGAAGTTGTCACTCAAATTTCTCCCTCACAAGGGCTCATATACTCAATTTTCTCACTTAGAACATTGGAAGGTAGACCGGAACCACTATTTCTAAATTACCTGTGGTTAATAATTTCATAAAGAACAGAGTCATTTAACCACAGCACTGTAAGCTGTTTTACAAATACTATTTGAAACAAGAAATTAATCTACTAAGCTTGAAAATATTTTTACATGCAGTATTTTACATATCAGCATATCAGCAGAGAACTGCCAGAAGTCCAGGCTGGGTTTAGAAGGGGTCGTGGTACTAGGGATATTGTAGCTAATGTTAGATGGATCTTAGCTGAAAGCAGGGAATACAAGAGGAATGTATATCTGTGTTTCATTGACTATGCAAAGGCATTTGACTGTGTGGATCATAACAAACTGTGGCTGACTGAGAAGAGTGGGAATCCCAGAACACTTGATCTTGCTAATGTGAAACCTATACTTAAACCAAGAGGCAGGTGTCAGAACAGAGCAAGGAAACACTGAATGGTTCAAAATTAGGAAGGGTGTATGCCAGGGATGTGTCCTGTCTCCATACCTTTTCAATCTGTATGCAGAACAGATTATCCGGGAGCCTGGGTTTTATGAGGAGAAATGTGGAGTCAAGATTGGTGGAAGAGCTATCAACAATCTAAGATATACAGAGACACAACCGTGCTTGCTGAAACTGAGGAGGACCTGAAGCGCCTGCTGCAGAGGGTCAAGGACTGAAGCCTCCAACATGGATTGAGGCTCAATGTTGAGAAGACAAAGTTTCTCACCACTGGGCCAATTGGCAGCATCAGGATGGATGGTGAAGAGATTGACATTGTTCGCAGCTTAAGTTTGCTTGGCTCCACAGTCAACACTCTTGACACCAGTAGCCTGGAAATTAAAAGACGTATTGCCATGGAAAAGTCTGCTGTTAGGGACCTCTCCAAAGTACTGAAGAGCAATGGTGTCTCTCTAGAGACTAAGGTGCGTCTGATACAGGCCATGGTCTTTGCTATCACTTGTTATGCATCAGAGAGTTGGACAATGACTAAGGAGAGTAGAAGGAGAATTGAGGCCTTTGAGCTGTGGTGTTAGAGAAGAGTAGTGAGGGTACCATGGACTGCTAGGAAAACAAACAGATTTGTCCTGGAAAGGGTTAAACCGGGTGGCCTGTTGGAGGCAAGGCTCTGTCTAACATACTTTGGACGTGTTGTGAGGAGAGACCAGTCCTTAGAGAGGGACATCATGCTTGGGAGGGTGGAGGGACAGCACAGGAGAAGAAGGCTGTCTATGAAGTGGATTGATTCAGTGTCTGGGGTAATCTGGATGGGTGTATCGGAGACGGTGCAATTGGCACAGGACAGAGCAGAGTTTAGGGCTGTTGTACATAGGGTCGCTATGAGTTGCAAGTGACTCAACAGCACATAACAACAACAACATCAACAACATTTTACATATAGCCTGGACTTCATCATCAAATGGCTGCTTCTATATACAAACTTCTTTTTTGCGGGGTGGGAGTGTCAGATGTACAAACTTCTTAAATGAGACTCAGCCTCAAGCACAAATGTTAAGATTAATAAATTGGATGGTGCATCAACTTTTATTATATAGCTTTGTAAGACACATAACAACACTTCTGAAATATTTTGGTAAAAGCTGTTAGGAATCTGTTGAGATATAAGGTTAGAGGTAATAGGCCCTCAACTCCTGATAGAAGTGGAAAATTATTTTGTTGTTGTCATTGTTGTTATATGCTATTGAGTCACCTGCGACTCACAGAGACTCTATCTTAAATCATCAATATTTTTCTTCTCACCTCATCTGTCATAGTCTAAGCTCCCCAAAGAGTCTTACAAAGATATTTTCATTTCACTGCTCTGTGAATCTTAATATATCTCAATAAACAGTAGTTGAATAAATGAATGAGGGAGCTCATATAAAAGAGCCTAAATCTTCTGGGTGAAAAAATTGTTATGATGTTGGGAGAAATTGAATTTTAAGTTGGCAAAGTGTACAGAAAATTAAAATATGAAATAAAGCAAGAAAGGAATAAGAGGACACCATAAAATATGCTCACTTCTTCCCACAAGAATGTGAACCACATGAGTCTCGAGACAGCTCAGTGTGTGTTTTTGGATTAATGAAATCATCAGCCTTTGTTGATTCTAATCCCGAATTCCCGTGAGTTTAGGAACAATGATGAAGATATAACCAGAAATAATACATTTAGAGAGGCTTCAGTGTTTCTCTGGGAGGCCATGATCACTGTCTTTGGATATGCTATCAACCTCTAAGCAGGAGAAGATAAAGACTTGCTCTGTGATGCTCCAAAGGGAACTAGAACATACGGAGAAATATATCTGGAATTCACTTTGGAAAAGACTTGAAAACCTTAGAATGGGCTGTGTAAAGAAAGTTTGGCCAGGGTGAAGACAGCTGTGTCTGACCTCTACTAACTCCACAAAGGGGAACAGTCCCCATCCACAACATCAATAGTGCAGACTCAAAACCTATGACGTCAGACATGCCCTGGTACTTCCATGTCCTCTACCAATTCTAGCACCAACTATCCCTCCTAGAGTTCTCTCTGCTCAACTGCTGGGTCTGTTAACTCATTGCAATGGCCACACAATTCACTGACAGTCCTCATAATCACAGGGGTTTACTATGGAAGTTACCAGGTCACAGTTCAAGTAGGAATCAGGACACAGTTCATCAGCCTTCTTCAGCTTCACAGGCATGCGGGCATGTTCCTAAACCTTAAGCCTGAGGCTCTGGGTCAGGGTTTTACAGTTCCTTTAGCCTTGAAAATTATGGCTTCTCCTCTATGGTTCTCCAGGAAGCTTGGGCGAAGGCCCTCATCTCTGACTCCATGGAGTGGAAGTTCCAGTTCAGCTCTGTCTCCAAGGATAATCTGTGTTCTCCATTTCTTCTTCTTCTTCTTCTTCTTCTTCTTCTTCTTCTTCTTCTTCTTCTTCTTCTTCTTCTTCTCCTTCTCCTTCTCCTTCTCCTTCTCCTTCTCCTTCTCCTTCTCCTTCTCCTTCTCCTTCTCCTTCTCCTTCTCCTTCT
>NW_006399983.1:2896829-2898438 GCF_000299155.1 Elephantulus edwardii
CATTATTATTTCCTCCTCTTCTTCTTCTTCTTCTTCTTCTTCTTCTTCTTCTTCTTCTTCTTCTTCTTCTTCTTCTTCTTCTTCTTCTTCTCCTGCTCTGGTTTAAGTCTTGGCTTGACTCACATAGGAATTTCTATTCCAAATGAACCAAAACTGCACTCTCTTTTTTTTTTAGTAAGATTCCCACGTTTTGTGTTTAAACCTGCTCAGTTTTACCCTGACAGGATGGTAAGATTGCCTATTAGTAGTTGACAACTGCTTTGTTTGTTCCCAGTCAAAGGGTTGGAGTCATCTCACTCACATCATTAGCATAGTCCCATGCAGGCATGTGGCAAAAGTCAAAGCCAGTGGGCTGGAAGAGCCATTTTAAAGAATCAACTTACTGTATCACAGACTGTGGACTCCCTCTGCTGAGAACTCTTAAGCACAGTGTACATTAGTTGGTCTGAATCATGCTAACCTAATTCATAAAATGGGGGGGGGGAAGTGTGAGATAGTGGTGTGGTTCAATATAACTTAATTACTTAAAGTTAACAACTCAGTGTTTGAAACAATGAAGGAACTACACGAATTTTGGGTTACTTTTGTAGAAAGCTTAAGGATCAAGATAGTTACAAATAAAGCTCTTGTGAATAACCTGTTAATAAAAATTACGCTTTATTTTGGGGTTCTAGCAGGAGGTTACTTGAAAACCCTCTTTATGGGCTCAGGATGAGATTGGAAAACCATACATAGCAGTACTTTAATTTTGCTCACATTCTGCAGTCGAGTCTCTTGGGTCGTGGTTAGGAAGTCTCCTAATTCGGTAGTTTGCAAAGTGACGTCTCTGGACCACTAGTAATAGCATTATCTGGGATCTTGTTGGAAATGCAAGTTTTCTAGCTCCTCTCCAGATCTGGTGAATCATGAACTCAGAGCTGGGACCCATAAAGTTGCCCATCAGCAGGGTGTTTATATGATTCTAATGAAAGCTAAAGTTGGAGAACCTCTGCATTATACCATTTCTAAGGCTCCTTCTGATTTCAATATCCTGCTTTGTGAACATAAATCGTTTACATGAGCATAAATAAGCTAGTTGGAGGAAAGGACCACACTTCGTATTTCTCTTGGTTCTCGCACATACTGGACTAATAAGAAAAACAGCTTCCATAACAAACCACTACAAACTTGATAGGTTAAATGAATAGGATTTATTCTCTCCCAGGTCTAAAGGACAGAAGTCTATACTTTCTCTGGAGGCTCAATAGGAGAATCAATCCTTCCTTGTTTCTTTTTGCTTCTGGTGAACGTCAGAATGTCTTGTGGTTCTCATTCCAATTTGTGCTTCCATTTAGACAAGATGGTTTCTTTAGTTTCTTTATCATCTCTCTTTTTTCCTTTCTTTAATATTATTTTGAGGCTGACTCTGAGAAGAATGAGAATTCCAGAACATTTAATTGTGCTAATGCGAAACCTATACTTGGACCAAGAGGCAGTAGTCAGAACAGAGCAGGGTAACACTGCCTGGTTCAAAATTAGGAAGGGTGTGTGCCAGGGATCCTGTCTCCATACCTTTTCAACATGTATGCAGAGCAGATTATCCGAGAGGCTGGGCTCTATGAGGAGAATT
>NW_006399983.1:2899045-2914945 GCF_000299155.1 Elephantulus edwardii
CAGGAGGGGAAGACCCTCTATGAGATGGGTTGATTCGGTGACTGGGTTAATCGGGATGGGTGTGTCAGAAGTGGTGCGGTTGGTGCAGGATTAGAGCAGGGTTTAGGGCTGTTGTGCATAGGGTCACTATGAGTCGCAAACGACTTGACGGCACATAACAACAACAACAACAATATTAGTTTGCTTACACAAAGTTAGTATACATTGTGTTCCACACTATTCTTCACTCACATTGTGTTTCATACAGTCATTCCCATGTATTATAAATATATGTTTTATAAAGTTAATCACTTTTGGACCTTGCCCTGGATCACTACCCCGTCTTTTTCAGGTCCTTGCCAGATCCTTCCCATCTGCTTCACCCCCTTCCTCCACTCATCGAACTATCCAACCCTGTGGTTTTGCCCCTACTTAACCTCACCCTTCTGCTCCCACCCTTTCCTCTCTTGGCTCCCATGCATGATTTATTTAGTTATCCTTCTATTTTTACACTAACAGTCTTATGCAGTATTTGTCCTCATGAGACTCAGTCCACTAAGCGTAAAGCTCTGAAGTCTCTCCCAAGTTATGTCGTATTTTTTAAAAAATCATTACTCCTGAGTGCTGCATAGTAGTCCATTGTGCGAATGTACCACAATTTATCAACTCATTCAGTTTTTGTTGGGCATTGTGGCACTTGCCCCTGGATTTAGTTCTTAGCTGGATAATCCAGAGAGATCTCATTTGGAGATCTGCAACTAGATATGCAAAGATTCCTTTTCCAAATATCACATTCATATGTCCTTGGATTTAGGCCATGGGTATATTTATTTGAGGGTCACCATTTAAAACGTTACAAGGTAATCCAAGATAGTGAACAATTGCATAAGTCTTGAAGTCACAGCTTCAAATTACAGTGGTAGGTGTCTCCTTTTATTTTCCAGGTCTTTTCCTTTTAAAAGTTAATCAGATGGATGATTGTTTAGTTTCCAGAAGGGGATCCAACAAAGCTGGTTTTGAAGTTTAGACCTACGGGAAGGGTTCGTATTCTTAACATGTTGGAAGTGAATTTAGATAGGTCTCTTCCTGACTTGACAACAAAGAATGAATTTGCTTTTATTTAATTTTCATATGTTTTCCAGAGAAAGTATACCTTCTACTTTGTGTTATAGCCCTTTTACCTTGGTGGCAGATGCTAATGATCACCCAAATCGGAAGCTGTTGCATAGGGTCAGAGGAGCATGCGAAGATAATGTGAACTCTGTTGCTTTTATAGATGTGGAAATTGAGGCCAGAGAAGTGAGGTGATTTTTCCTGATTTGCAGAGTTCTTAGTCACACACCAAGACTAGATGATTGCACCCCAGGACTCTGACTTCCAGACTGGAGCATTTACCCTGACACTTGAAATTTCCAAATCAGGATGAATGAGGTATCTATCCATTTTAAAAGCTTCAATAAAAGTAAATGTCATGTTGTTTTTTAGAGTTTAGCAACATCAGTGTATGCAAGTTGCATGCTTCTATTCGGAGGATGTCGCAAGTCTAGATTAATCTTCTCTATTGTTACCCTAAGTAGAAATGACTAGTCATGTATTTCACTAACTGAAGCACATTGAACAGAAAATAAAATCACTGCCCTGGAGCCCTTTCTGACACTAATGTATGCATGTTTATCTTTGCCTTCACATTCCACTAGACAGTTATGTCTGTGAGGATGTTCTGTAAGTGTTTTTAAAGGAGGAGAAGGCTCTGCTTAGAGATCTAGTTAGATTTGACTGGTGCCCTTTTCGTCATAGAAGAGATTGAAAAGACCTATGGTGAAACTTCATAAACTGGATTCTAAAACAACTGGTATACCAAATGCCAGGACCAGACTCTCTGACAACCAGCTGGTACTCAAGGAATGAAAGTTGTTTTCTAAATTTGTAGCTCCTACTATTTTAGAAGTTATATGTTTGACCACACTCATTCAGCATGCTTGTATCAGAGACGTTATACAATTTGAGGGCTGTGATATGACTTAAGCGTTCAAGTCAGATTGAACTCTAAGCCTGTCTCTACTTCATCACTTGCTTTGAGACCTTAGTCAATTTACTTTCTACCCCAAAGCTTCTCTTTTCCTCATCTTTATAACGAAGTAGGTTCAAGCAGAGGACTTATCTTTTGAAATGTGTCTATTGTCTATCTATTTGGCCTGTGGAAGTGGATTAAGCAGTAACTATAAAAAGCTACTCAGTCTGTATGTTGAGCAAATAATTAAAGAAGCTTGTGTCATCAGGGTTGAACCAAGCCTCATCAACAACCGGAATTATCCAGATAAAACAATCTTACTTGCCAAAAATGAAGAAAACTTTAAGCATTGCTGCAGACAACCAAAGATTTTATATATATATATTATGTCTCAGAATCAAGAAAACAAAAAATCCTCACCAATGAACCAATAGGCAACATCAAGATAGATGGTGAAAAGTTTCAAATTGTCTATGATTTAATCATAGTTGGATATACAATCAACACATTGGGTATCAGCAGTTGCACAGTGAATAAGGATTATAGAAGAATTGATTCCTTTGACTTGTGGTGTTGGAGAAGAGTACTGACTACTTCACGGACTGACAAAAGAAAGTGTAACCAGATGCTCCCTGGAGGCAAGGATAGTGAAACTTGCTCTCACATACTTTGGACATGTTTTTAGGTAGGAGGAAGCAGTCTTTGGAAAAAGACATAATGCTTGGCTAGGTGGAGAATTAGCAAAAGAGAGGAGGTCTCTTAATGAGATAGACTGACACAATGACTGTAGCAATGGAGTCAAGTGCATCGAGAAGATGAGGATGGCACAGTATAGAGCAGGACTCAGGGCTATTGTTCATAGGGTGGCCACAAGTTGTCAACTTGATGGCACCTAAAAACAACGTAAGTGCCTTTTTGGTCTTTGCGTCTTGTTTTGGTACTTGAACTCTGCAAGGCAGGCAGCTGGCAAGAAAAAGTAAGACAGATGTAAAGTGAGTAAGAGCAAGCACAAGCAGAAACTCAGGGGCAAGCAGGAACTTATGGGCATGATTAGGAGCTTTAGAAAGCAGAGATCTGTGCTGATTTTTACTACCTCCAACTGCTCCATTAGCTTGAATCCACAATCAACACCATTGGCACAAGTGGCCAAAAAATCAAAAGACCAATTCTTACTGTTGTCTTCGCTGATGTGCACCATTGAGTCAGAACCAACCCATGGCTGACCCTCCAGCAGATTTTCAGAGATAGTCAATCGTGCAGGAGGAGATTGCCTCTCCTCTCACAGAGCAGCCAGTGGAGTCAAACTGTGTGTCTTCGGGATTACAGCACAGATTTATGCCACTAAGCCACCAGAGGGAAATCTCTTGTCAAGGAGCTCTCCAAGCCGTTAAGGAGCAATGACATTAGTTTAAACACTAAGGCATACCTGATTCAAGAATTTTTAATTTCTTCGTATGCATCTGAAAGTTGGATCATGACTAAGGATGACAGAAGAGTTGGTGCCTTTAAGTTTTGATGTTGGAGGAGAGTACTGAATATCCCTTGGACTGTCAAAAGAATAAAGAAATATGTCCTAGAGAAGGAGAAGCCAGAGTGATCTTGACAGGCAAGGATGGTGAAGCTTCATCTTACAAACTTTGGGCATGTTGTTAGGAGGGACCAGGCCTTGGAAAGGGACAAGATTCTTGGAAAGGTGGAGGGTCAGCAAAAAAGATGAAGACCCTCAATGAGATGGATTGACACAGTGACTGCAGCAAAGAACAAGCTCAAATATATCAGAAATGATGAAGATGGCACAGGATAGGACAGAGTTCAGTTCCATTGTGCATAGTTGTTGGTGTTAGGAGCCATCGAGTCATTTGCAACTCATAGCGACCCTCTGTACAACAGCTCCAAACCCTGCTCTATCCTGTGCCAATCTTACTGTCTCTGACACACCTACCCCCATAATGTCAGTCACTGAGTCAATCTATCTCATCCAGGATCTTCCTCTCGTGTGCTGTCCCTCCACCCTCCCAAGCATGACATCCCTTTCCAAGGACTGATCCCATTTTACAACATGAGCAAAGGATGTCAAATGAAGCTTCAGAATCCTTGCCTCCAAAGAGCAGCCTGGAGTCACCTTTTCTAGAACAAACTTGTTTGCTCTCCTGACAGTCCATGGTATATTCAATACACTTCTCCAACACCACAGCTCAAGCCATCAACTCTTCTTCTATCACCCCAAGTCATTGTCCAGCTTTCTGATGCACAGCAAGTGATTGCAAAGACCATGGCCTGTAACAGGCGCAGCTTAGTCTCCAGAATGACATCATTGCTCTTCAGTACTTTAGAGGGGTCTCTGACAGCAGACTTTCCCAATGCTATTTATCTTTTTATTTCCTGTCTGCTGGTACCAAGAGTCATTATTAATTGTAGTTGACTGGACAGCACCTAACAACAACATCAACTGATGAGGTGAATTTCCTACAGAAGAAAGATAAATATACATCTCATCTGAGAGTTGTCCAAGCTCAGTGAGGAAAGTGAACAGGTGCAGGTCTTATTGCTTACCCCTGATGAGCCAGATGAGTTAATCAACAACAAGAGAGTAGGAGCATAAAAACAGAATGGCAAGCATCCATCAAAGGTACAGCTACTCTCTCCCCTGTCTGAAACAAAGAGGAGAGAAGAAAAGCACAGATGCATGGAAACAGTCCAATGAGCTAATGAACTATTCAAACCTTAACATTCATAACCTTGAGATAAGAAAAACTAGATGGTGCCTGGCTAACGCTGTTGACCACTCTACACAGGATCACAATAGAAGATCCTGGGTGGGCTTGATAAAAATGTGCAACAAAACTAAAAATATTAAAAGGGTCAGACTACTAGTCCAATAGAAATTGCTAGAACCTTCAATACTATGGTCCTTGTTAGGCTGTTATTAGATGCCATGCAGACAACAGACCTGAGTCTTGCCTTGTTCTGTACAACGCTCATAATCTCAGTCATGTTCAAGCCTATTGCGACAGTCACCGTGTGAATCCACCTCCCTAAAAGTCTTCCTCTCTTTCACTTACCTTCTATCTTTCCCTGCATCATAGTTCTCTCCTAGTACTAGTTTCTCCTGAAAATAATGTCCACAATAAGTGAGATGAAGTTCCATCATTCTCTAAACCTCTAAGGAACACTTTTTTCAAGACAGATTTGTTTGTTCTTTTGGCAGTCCATGGTAGATTCAAAACTCATCTCCAATACCATAATTCAAAGACATTGATTCTTCTTCTGTTACCCTTATTAATTATCCAACTTTCAGATGCATAGGAAGAAATGGAAAACATCACAGCTTGGACCAGGCACACCATAGTCTTTAAACTGACTCCCTTGCTCTTTAACATTTTGGAGAGGTCCTTAACAGATCTTTAACAGATTTATCCAATGCAACATATGTTTTAATTTCTTGACAGCTGCTACTATGAATATCGATAAAATTGTTGACAACTTCTATCTTCTATCATTTTGGTGGTGAGGATTTTGGGGTTTTTTTTATTAACATTTTTATCATTTATAGGAAGTTCTGATAATCTAGTGACAGAAGCAGCGTTACAATAGCAAAGGCACACAATTCCAATCTACTGGCTGCTCTGAGGAGAAAAGATGGGCAATCTCCTCCTGTGAGATTAACCGCCTCTGAAAACCTGCTAGAGGATCCGAGTCAAGGGTACTCAACAACATACGTACTATTCTATGTATGTACATTGAGTTTTATACATTTTTTTCATTTACATTGAATTTTGTTCATGTATATTATGGGATTATTACTCCTGTAATCATCTTAACAATGACTACATTCGTGAAAGTGTGTAAGGCAGCTACTTCATACTTTGTGCCTTAATAGTCCCATATTGAAGGCAGTAGTCTTTGCTCTTCTGCAGTAAGGGCTTCAAGTCTTCTTAACTTTCAGAGAGCAAAGCTGTGTCATCTGTATAATGCAGATTGTTGATGAGTCTCCCTCCAATTCTAAAGTTACATTTTTCTTTATATAGTACAGCTTCTCAAATTATTTGCTCAATATACACATTGAATGTTGTTGTTGCTGCTGTGTGTTGTCAAATCAACTAGGACTCAGCAATCCTATGAACCATGGATCTGAACCCTGCCCTGTCCTGTGTCATCGTCACCATCTTTGTCATATTCGAGCCTATTGTCACAGTCACAGTGTCAATCCAGCTTGTAAAGTGTCTTCCTCTATTTCATTAACTCTGCACCTTTCCAAGGATGATGTCTTTTTCTAAGGACTGGTACATCCTGACAACATGACCAAAATGGATGAGATAAAACTTCATCATCCTTATCTCCAAGGAGCACCCTATTTGCACTTTCCCTGAGAAAGTTCCCCTAAGATATTTATTTGTTCTTTTGGCTATCCATGGGATATTCAGTACTCTTCTCCAGCACTGATTCTTCTTGTGTCAAAGACTTCAATACTTCTTCCCTCATCCTTAGTTATTGACCAACTTTGAAATGTATACCAAGTAATTGAAAACACCATGACTTAGATCAGGTGCACCTTAGTCTTTAAACTGATGCCAGTGCTCATTAGCATTTTGGATAGGTCCTTGAAAGATTCAGTAGGGATGGAGAGAAGAAGTTTAATTTGAAGAAGACAATTAAAACAAATCCTTGAGAACCAAAATGTGACCTTTCTCCATATTTTCCTTATTGTTATTATTAAGTGCCATTGAGTACACTACAACCCCTATCAACCCTATAAACCGTTGATCTGGACCCTAAGCTAAAATCTCTGTGGAGCTTAGTTTACAAGCAAGCAATTTAGCATAACTCATCTCTGTGAGCTCAACTTGCATGCTAACAATAGACAAGCCTATAAACTAAACAGTAACGCTTGAGAGGCACTCATTTCTTAGAATAAGAAACCACTTAAGATAGAAGTGTTATTTTAACGATGAATCTCAGGAAGAAATAGTAAAGAAGGATGAGTGGACAAAAGAATCACAAGAGAGAAGGGGGAAGTGTGTGATTATGTTATGGGTATTTTAATTAATGCTATGAAACACATGCTAATGAATGGCTGAATGGAAAAATCAATTGGCTTTTCAAACTTTCATTCAAATCACAATTTAAAAAAGGACAACAACAAAAAGGGTCGATGCTTCACTTTGCTTCTCAAGATCTGGTATGAACACATTTAATGGTAAACCACAGAGAAGGGGATTCTGGGAAGTGTAGTTCTCCCCAGGTTGGCATGTGTAAAGCCATTACAAGAGGCCAATAATAGGACCACTCTGTGGGTTTGCTGTGAGAATTGATAAGTACCGAGCCTGGACAATGTGTAGTGATTACAAGGCTGGCGATATGCGGTTGCTACAATGTGCACGAGTCTATTTTAGGGATCACAGAGGCCTGAAATAAACACTCAGAGCCCTTTCTCGAGTTCCTCACATTTAACAGGAGAGGACATGTGCGGATGAGGCATTATAATTTTAACAATTCTACATAATTTGAATGTCTCGGGAACTGGGTTGTTCCCAACAGGCTAGATTGGGTGGCTTATCCTTTAAACATCAAAATCGTTTCTTGTTTTAATAGTTTTCAATGAACACCTTTCAGAAAACACATTTCACATTTTCTGACATTTTCTATAACATGAATGGAACCATTCAAGAGTTTTTGTACAACTCAAGAGTCGTCACCGGGAGCGTCATTGACTGCATTGTTCCATACCAGGACCCGTTGTACTGGGGACTGTTGGGCCTGATGCTAAATGGCAGCATGATTGATATTGTTCTCTCTTGTTTTCAGCTGGCATTCCCTCTATGTTCACGTGTCTTGTCTGTGGCTGTGTCCCTCCCTTCTAATTTGCTGCTGCCGATCTGCTATAGATTGGGAACCAGATAACTAAGCCAGTTAAATCTGTGAGCCAGGCACAATAAAATAAACCCTGATGAGACCCTGAGCAATATTCATTTGTTATATTGGCTTTCTCTTCCTCGGGAGCAGGGCAATTTCACTGCCCTCCACAAATAGTGTTTCTTATTTCTTTCACGGCGCAGGTAACTAAAGAAAGAACAGTGTGCCTCGCACACAAAAATGAACGAGTCACTGCAAGTGAGGCTGTATGGTACCCTGGCTCCATGTCAACAAAGGTTTCCCAGCACCTCTGAGCTGAGAGGCCTGGTGGGAAGTAGAGTGATGCATGCATGGTACAATGCCATCTAGGTGTGTGGGCTTACAAGGACCTTTCTGCAGCAGGTTGGAACTGTTAGCTCACCGGATTTAGCAATTTAGTTTCATCAAGGCATAACCTAGCTGACTGAATTTATGGTAGCAATTTGAATTCACTAATTTTCTATTTCCTTGCTATTTGATTTCTGGATTTTTAATTTTAGAAATCCTATGAACAAGAGAAGTTGCCACAGAGGCTTTTGTGGCATATACAATTGCAGGAAGCACACGCATATAAAGACAAGATTGCGTGTGTGTGTGTGTGTGTGTGTGTGTTTAACAGATAACATCCTTGCTAACTTCAGCCTTATCTGTCATGCTTTTCTAATTTTCGCTCTTCTGCCTGCATGCTGAGGAGAAATTGTTCCGCTTTGCTTGTTTAAGGGCTACCTTACTCCTCAGTTTTTTCATTGGCAGAGTTGATTTTAGCTTCCCGACCCAATATAGCATAATAGTCAAGAAGTGAGGGAGCTCTAGTGGCCTAGTGGCAAGAAGCTGCACTGCGCTCCCAGAGGTGCACGGTTCAAATCCACCAGATGCTCTGCTGGAGAAGGAGGGGCAATCTCCTCCTGTACCTGTCAGATTTGATTTGACGGTGCACACACAAAAATAATAAAATAAAATAAAATAAAATAGTCAAGAATTGGACTCTGGGGCCAGGCAGAGTGGGTTTACATTCCTGTGCTGCCAATTTTATTAATTGTGTGGCCATGAGGAAGAGAACCTTTTTTGGTACCTCAGTTTCCTCATTCTTTAGGCAGAGACAATCTAAATATGGAGAAAGATCATTTGTGTTGTCAAGTTGGAACTGACACATAGCTGACCCTCCAGTGGGTTTTGAGAGGCCGTAAACTGCACGGGAGAATATTGCTCAATTTTCTCCTGTATAGCAGGGGTGGATTCAAATCACGCACCTTTGGGTTGGCAGCACAATTCCTTATTACTATGCCACTGTTGTTGTTGTTGTTATTGATTGCCATCGAGTCAAGTACGACTCGTAGTGACCCTATGAACAAAAGACCTGAACCCTGTTTTATAACTATTATCATTTCTCTATGTTCATATAGAGTTTCCAGAGGCAGGTGGTTTAGAAAGTGAATGCCACTCCTGCTTCCAAACCTGAATCAATCGGGAGCTTCATCAAACACTGTCCATGATGGGTAACCATTATGGTGTTTGACACACCTCTGGCACAGTGTTCAGAATGACAGCAACTCCAAGTTACTTCAGAACAGTAAATAGAGCACTGCTGTACCACTTAAAGAATATTCATTCCAAATCAATTAACCTGCTGCATTTTTTTAAAGACAAGCATGCCCACCAAATGCTGGTTGACTATAAACCAGAGACACACACTATCCCCACCAGGCCGTAGCTCATTGCTAGCTGAATCTAGCAAGTCCAATCATCTAGAGCTCCTTATGTACTCAGCAGGGCTATTACAATAATCTAAGAAGTTGGACTATATGAAGACAAGTCAGGATTAGAGGAAGACTCACTAGCAACCTGTGATATACAGATTCCATACAAGATGCTTGCTGAAAATGAAGAGGACTTCAAGCATGTACTGATGAAAATAAAAATGGAATCTGTCAGTATGAGTTACACCTTTACACAAAGGAGATTGTAAGTCCTCACATCTGGACCAAGGGGCAACATCATGATAGATGGAGAAAAGATTGAAGTTGTCAAGGATTTCATCTTACTTGAATCCACAATCAGTACACTTGGAAGTGGTAGTCAAGAAATTGATGATGTGCTACCGCATTGGGCAAATCTACTCCAAAGGACCTCTTTAAAGTGATGAAGACTAAGAATGCCACTTTAAAGACTAAGCTGTACTTGACCCAAGCTGTAGTATTTTTAATTACTTACTGTTGAGAAAACTGGGCAATGAATAAGGAAAGTCAGTGAAGAACGAATGCCTTTGCATTGTGGTGCTGGTGAGAAATAATAAATATACCATAGACTCCCGGATGGACAAATGTACCGTAGGTACAGCACAACCAGAACGCTCCTTAGGAATGAGGATGATAAGACTTTGTCTCCATGCTTTGGTCTTGTTATCTGGAAGGACCTGTCTTTGGAGAAGGACACCAATAAAGCAGAGGGTCAGTGAGAAAGAGAAGGACCCTTAATAAAATGGGATGGATATACAATTACTGTAACAATGGGTTCAAACATAGCAACAGCTACGAGGATGACACTGGGTCAGGCTGCTTTTCACTCTGTTGTTTATACGGTCACCGTGAGTTGGAACTGACTTGACAACCCTAACAGCATGAGGGTTGTTGTAGAATCCCATCGTCACAACAATATGTGGAAAGCGTTAGGAACGGCGCCCTGGGGAGAATGAGTGTGTCTTGAATGTTAGCTAAAAATACTCTGGCTTTTCTGTCTCTTTAAAAATCTCAGTGTCTAAAATGATGTTGAAATGAAAGGCAAAAGAGCCAAACCATTAACTTAATACTAGTATAAAAATTATTGCTAGGAATCCAATTTATTTAATTATAACTGCTTTTAATGAATTTCAAATGGGGATGGCCATTCCCATCAGTCCTTGGCAGAATGCCTGTGTTTGGGGGTGAAGAAAATGTAGCATGTATATTAGTGTGTGTCTGTGCATGCGCGCTGCTCTTATGATTAAAAAGTAAGTAGTTCAGTCATCAGCTCAAAATCCCAGAGGAAAGCCACATCTGCTTAAAAAAAACCAATTCAGCACCCCTGATTGGATGCATATTTGTATGGCAGAATACAGCAAGCCCTAGGGGCCACACATTAGTGTCCTGACCATAGAGAAGGAACGTATCACATTTGTCTCTTTAGTTCTAGCATGATCTCTGCAATATAAACAGAATTAAATTATCATTTAAGAAGTGAAGGAAGGGAGACAGGGAGAAGGTAGGAAGAGAGGAAAAGGGGACAGTAGCTGTCTGCAAAAAGTGAGAGTGTCAAAATTAATACATCAAAGCAGAAAATATAAAATGACAAATATTGTATAAGATTACAACTATAAAAAGCTAATAAAGGTTTACACAAAGAAAGAATCATACTAGAATAGTTACCTGGGAAGGGAAGTAGGGAGCTTATTAATATATAATGAATATTTTGTAATATGGGTGAAGGGGAAGATAATATCGACTGGGTCGATGAGCAGACACTATAGATATTCTAATTAATGTTCTGGAGCAAAGTGAGCATGGATGATTGAAAAACTCAATAAACTTTGTAAATTTTCATTCAAATCATAATACATTTTTTAAAAGAAGATAATATTTGAGTCCCATCTGGGTGTCAACCACCCCCCCCAAGAAGAAGAAGATAATAAAACAAGATTAGTGAAATCCGTATTACCTATTACGTTGATCATCCCTGAGCAGTGTGAACTCCACTTTTTGGCCCTTCATGGTCATTGTACTAGCTGGAGAGATAAGAATGATGGTGCTTTTGTGTGTGTGGGGGGCTAGGGTGTGTGCGTTGTACATATGGTGCATGTAAGAAGATATGTCTGGCTTTAAATGACTGTAATCAGGCTGTCTCAACTTCTCCTTAAGTCCAAATAACAAAAGCCAAGATAAAAGTCCTTCTTTATCTGTCACTCCTATCAGGCAACATCTGCTAATTGTTCCCTTTGAAATTTAGTTCACTCTATCTGTTCAATCTTTTCCTAACTAGGACTATTCCCTGCTCTTTAAACTCTGACTTTGAGCAAGATGTGAGCAGATTCTGATTTTCCTTGTCTATATGATGGCCTATATATTTTTTTATCCTCATTAGAATCAGCATATAAAAGTGGGGGAGTCCATAAACCTAACTCCTAGGGGTTTGTGTGAGCTCGTTTCATTTGCCTGCCATCCTACCTCTTGTGTAGCATGTCAAATTTTGTTCTTCAGAAGCTGCTGCTGCGTATTCTTGTACTCCCAACCTGCTTCTTTCGTTTGGGACTGTCTTTAGTTCCTCTAAGCCTTTCTACTACCCACATGAATCACAGGAAAGTCCAGGCACAGGGGAAGACAGCTTGCCAATAACAAAGCTCTTGGACACGTCTTACCTTAAGGTTATTTCACGTCTTACGTACTGTTGGCCTCTGGTGGACTCAAAGTTAATCAGAGACTCTACATATTGAACTGCTGTGTACCATCGAGTCCGAAATAATCCATAGCTAACACTCTGGCAAATTTTCAGAGCCAGTTGATCACACAGGAGGAGATTGCCCATCCTTCTGCAGAGCAACTGGTAGATTCAAACCTTGTGCCTTTGGGATTATAGCTCAGCTTCTTGCCACTTGGCCACCAGAGCTCCCTACATAATGAACTAAGAAGTAGGATTTCCCATGAAACCATGACCGTGATCTCTCAACATAAAGAATCAAATCCTGTGAAGTTTTGATTGTCAGGTGCTGTCGAGTCAAGTATGACCCATAGTGACTCTCAATAACAGATCTGAACCCTGTCCTATGCAGTGCCAGCCTCACACTTCCTGATACACTACAGCTCACTGTGGCAGTCCCTGTGTCAATCCACTTGGTTGAAGGCCTTCCTTTCCTTCACCAAACTCTGTCTTTCTAAGCATGATGTCCCTCTCCTAGCAACATGTCCGAAACACGTGAGGTGAAATGAAGTGTTTAGTCATACATAATCAGCTCCAAAAGCTATTTTTTGGTCATTATTATAAAAATATCTATTAAGCAACTTTGCCAATTCAACTTTTCACAAAGAATTTACTGGCGGTAAATACAATAAGCATCTGTGCAACTCTACCATTAGTATGATTTCTTATCATCATCATAAACTGCTGTAGTTGTTATTGTTGTTGTTTCATGTCATTGAGTCATTTCCTACTCATAACAATCTATATACAACAGCCCTGAAACCTGCTCTAGCCTGTTCCAACTTGACTATCTCCAACACATCTACACTCATTACCCCAGTCACTGTATCAATCCATCTCATCGAGGGTTTCCCTCCCTTTCTATGTCTCTCCACCCTTCCAAGCATGATGTCTTTCTCTAAGGACTGGTTTCTCCTTGCGACATGTCCAAAATATGTCAGATGAAGTCTCAGAATTCTTACCTCCAAGGAGAAGCCTGGCTTCAACCTCTCCAGGACAAACCTGCTTGTTCTCCTAGCAATCCATGATATATTCAAAACTCTTCTCCAGCATCACGGCCTAAAGGCATCAATTCTCTATCATCCCTAGTCATTGTCCTGCTCTCTGACGCATGGGGAGCTATTGTGATGACTGTGGCCTGGATCAGGTGCACCTTAGTCTCCAGACTGACATCACTGCTCTGCAGTACTCTGGAGAGGTCTCTGACAGCCAAGTTTCCCAATGCAATGTCTCTTGATTTCTAGGCTGCTGGTATCAAGAGTGTTGATTGTGGAGCCAAGTAAACTAAAGCCTTTAACAATCTCAATCTCTTCACCATCCATCATGATACTGCCAATTAGCCCAGTGGTGGGAATCTTTGTTTTCTTGATGTTGAGTTTCAATGCATACATATTGAAGACTGCAGTCCTTGATCTTCTGCAACTAGCTCTTCAGGTTCTCCTAAATTTCAGCAAGCAGGGTGAGTCATCTGCTTAGCACAGGTCATTGATGTATCTCCTTCCGATTCTGATGCCACATTCCTCCTCACAGAGCCCAGCCACCCAGAGATCTGTTCTGCATATAGATTGAAAAGGTATGGAGACAAAAAATATCCCTGGTGTACACCCTTCCCAATTTTGAACCATGCAGTGTCTCCTTGCTCTGTTCTGATCACTGCCTCCTGGTCCAAGTATAGGTTTCACATAAACCCAATAAAGAGTTCTGGGATTCCCATTCTTCTCAGAGTCACCCACAATTTGTTGTAATCCACACAGTCAAATGTCTTTGCATAGTCAATGAAATACAGATAGACATTCCTCTGATACCCTCTGCTTTTAGCCACGATCTAGCTAACATTAACTATAATATCTCATCATAAACTACTCTGTAAAATGTCAAGGGACTTATATCTAGAATTTATAAAATACTTGAGCACCACAACAAGATAAAGGTGAATAATCCAATTGAAAAATGGGCACAGGATATAAACAGACACTTCACCAAGGAAGACATACAGATGGCCAACAAGCACATGAAGAAATGTTCAAAATGCCTAGCTCTGAGAGAGATGCAAATCAAGACAACCATGAGATATCATCTCACTCCAATAAGACTAGCAAAATTTAACAGAACAGCAAGCAACAAATGCTGGCGAGGTTGTGGAGAGACTGGAACCCTTATTCACTGTTGGTGGGAGTGTAAAATGGTGCAACCATTGTGGCGCTTTCTCAAAAAGTTGCAAATAAAGATACCATCTGACCCAGCAATTCCACTACTGGGAATATACCCTAAAGAGACCATAAATGACAACCAAGTAGATATATGCATACCCGTGTTTATTGCGGCTTTGTTTACAATAGCAAGGAGTTGGAAACAACCTAAATGCCCATCAACGAACGAATGGGTAGAGAAGCTGTGGTATATTCGCACAATAGAATACTATGCTGCATTGAAAAGCAAGGAACTCATACAATATTATTCAAAATGGGTGACCCTGGAGGACATTATGCTGAGTGAGGTATCTCAGTTACAAAGGGACAAATGCTATATAGTGCCACTGTTGTAGAATGAGGCTGGCATTGGAGTGGGGGTAAGACTGAGAAAAACTGGATGAAATATGTTTACGGCATTGAAGTCTATGGGGGAGAGAATAGTCTAAAAGTATTATATTTCAGGGCATTATTTTTATTGTAGGAGTACGCAATGAGAGTTGCAGAGTGGATTATATTTGGGGGTGGGGGTGGGGTTTGGGGAGGTTCCGGGGGGATTATGTACCAATGAGAGAGTTTTTCTCTTGCTTTTCAAGGAGAGGAGCAAACGGGGGGTGGGGGGAGAGGGGTGTGCGGGGAGCAGGGTGCAACAATGAATGAATGGAGTTCCAAAATCTCTGTAGATGTTCATTGAAATGAAAAATTAAAAAACTAAATTTTTTTAAAAAAAGAAAAAGAAACAATTGAAGTTCCACACTTGAAAAAAAAATGTAATCCCTCATACTTGTCCTTCTTAACTCTGTTGTGGTTGTTGTTAGGTGCTGTCAAGTTGAGTGTGACCCATTGCAACTCTATGAACAACTGATCTGAATACTGTCTTATCCTGTGCCATCCTCACAATCTCTGA
This sequence comes from Elephantulus edwardii, assembly GCF_000299155.1. Lineage (NCBI taxonomy): Eukaryota > Metazoa > Chordata > Mammalia > Macroscelidea > Macroscelididae > Elephantulus > Elephantulus edwardii. The sequence goes on from NW_006399983.1 coordinate 2,914,470, forward strand.
CACGTTCAAGCCCATTGCTACAGTCACTGTGTCAATCTACCTAGTTAAAGGTTTTCTTCTCTTTTACTAAACTTTCCAAGCATAATGTCCCTCTCCAAGGAATCACCTCTTCTAATAACATGCCCAAAGTATGTGATACAAAGCTTCATCATTTTTGCCTCCAAGGAGCACTCTGGTTGCATCCTCTCCAAGACATATGTTTGTTCATTAGGCAGTCTACAAGATCTTCAGCACTGTTTTCCAATACCACAGCTCCAGGGAACCAATTCTTCTGTCATCCTTATTATCCAGCTCTCAAATATATAGCAAGTGACTGAAAAGCCTGAATCAGGTGCACTTTTTTCCTCACACTGACACCATTACTCCACAGTAATTTAGAGCGATGATGTTAGATGGATCTTGGCTGAAAGCAGGGAATACCAGAAGAATGTCTATCTGTGTTTCATTGATTATGCAAAGGCATTTGACTGTGTGGA
>NW_006399983.1:2915880-2935357 GCF_000299155.1 Elephantulus edwardii
GTGACTGGGGTAATTGGGATGGGTGTGTCAGAGGCGGTGCGGTTGGCGCAGGATAGAGCAGGGTTTAGGGCTGTTGTGCATAGGGTCGCTATGAGTCGGAAATGACTCAAGGGCACATAACAACAACAACAACCTGACTGCAGACTTTCCCAATGCAATATGTCTCCTGATCTCCTGACTGCTGGTACCAAGCGTATTGGTTGATTCAGGTAAGATGAAATGATTGACAGTATCACTCTTTCTCTGCCTATCATGATGTCACCTATTTGTCCAATGGCGAGGATTTGCTTTCTTCATGTTGAGATACAATCTAAATTGAGGGTTCCAGTGTTTAATTTTCTGCAGCAAATACTTAAAGTCCTCTTCATTTTCAGCAAGTAAGGTCATATCATCTGCATAATGAAGGTTATTGATGAGTCTTCACCAAGCTTGATGCCACGTTTTTCTTCATAGAGTCCAGCTTCTCAAATAAATTGCTCCATTTACAGATATGCTTCTCACCTCTAGTAATTATTAATAAACTTTGCTTTCTAAATATTTGCTTTTCTTGTCTTTTTCTATAAGTGAAGTTATACCTTATTTACTTTGCCAATTGCCTTATTTCAATCAGCACCAAATTTCATTCCTTTTACTGGCTGAGTAGTATCCTATTATGTGTATCTGCTACATTTTGTTTATCTTTTCATCTATTGATGGGTATTTCTGTTCTTTCCACCTTTTGACTGTCTTGAAGAATACAGAAATCAACATTAGTGTACAAGTATACTACCCATGTTTTTAAGTAACATTGGTTGAACTTATCAGTGTGACAACTTTCCCATTGTTTCTATCTGTTTATTCCATTTTCAAGAAGCCTATTGCCCTGTCCATTGCCTTCTGGTCTTTGATTTTGAGTAAATGTTGACTATTTTGTCTCTTTTGGATAAAATATCATCCCCTGCTCCCCATACAGTGCAAAAAAACAAAGACTGAAAAAGGAGAACTTCTTAATATATACACAGTAGTAGAATTTTTTGAATCACGTGAGAATTCTGTTTTTAAATTTTGAGGAATAACTCCACCATTTTCCACAATAGCTATTCTGTTTTACTATCCCATCAACAACGAATGAGGGTTGCAATTTCCTCATGTTCTCATCAACGTGTATAACACAAGTTGTTATACTTTGCTTTAGTTTTGTTCCTGTTTTTGTTTGTTTGTTTGTTTGTTTTCATCTTCATCATCCTAAACCATGAACTCACTGCCAGGAGGTTAGTTTTATCTCTCTGTGGTTTTTATTTGTATCTCTTTTAGTGGAAAATTATAATAATTATCTTTTCACGTGTTTGGTGGCCATATGAATGTACTCTTTGTAAAATATCTATTCATGTCCTTTTCTATCTTATCTTCCTTTCCATTTAACACTGTCAAACAGAGTGTGGAAATTATCGAACAATATCATTGATATCATATGCAAGCAAGATTCTACTGAAGATCATTCAAAAACGACTAGAACAGCGCATAAACAGAGAACTGCTTGAAGTGCAAACTGGATTTAAAAGAGGCTGTGGCACTAGGGATATTATAGCTAGTGTCAGATGGATCTTGGCTGAAAGCAGAGAGTACCAGAAGAATGTCTGTCTGTGTTTTATTGACTATGCAAAGACATTTGACTGTGTGGGTCACAACAAACTGAGGCTGACTCTGAGAAGAATGGGAATCCTAGAACACTTGATTATATCAATGCAAAACCTATACTTGGACCAAGAGGCAGTCGTCAGAACAGAGCAAGGAGACATTGCACGGTTCAAAATTGGGAAGAGTATGTGTCAAGGATGTGTCCTCTCTCCATATCTTTTCAATCTACATGCAGAACAGATTATCCAGGAGGCTGGGCTCTATGAGAAGTGTGGCATCAGGATTGGAGGTAGACTCATCAACAATCTTCGTTATGCAGATGACACAACCCTGCTTGCTGAAACTGAAGAGGACCTGAAGTGCTTGCTGCGGAGGATTGAGGACTTTCGCCTTCAATAAGGATTGAAGCTCAACATCAAGAAAACAAAGATCCTCACCACTGGGTCAATTGGAAGCATCATGACAGATGGTGAAGAGATTGAGATTGTTGACAGTTTCCTTTTGCTTGGCTCTAGAATCAACACTCTTGGTACCAGCAGCCAGGAAATGAAAAGACTAATTGTATCGGGAAAGTCTGCTCTCAGAGACCTTTCGAAGGTACTAAGGAGCAACGATGTCAGTCTGGAGACTAAGGTGTACCTGATCCAGGTCATAGTCTTCACAATAGCTTGCTATGCATCAGAGAGCTAGACAATGACTGACTAGGGATGATAGAGAATTGATGCCTTTGAGCTGTGATGCTGGAGAAGAGTTTTGAATATATCATGGACAGCTAGGAGAACAAACAGGTTTGTCCTGGAGAGGGTGAAGCCAGGCTTCTCCTTGGAGGCAAGGATTCTGAAGCTTCATTTGACATACTTTGGACATGTTACAAGGAGGGACCAGTCCTTTGAGAGGGATGTCATGCTTGGGAGGATGTAGGACAGTGCAGGAGAGGAAGAACTTTGATGATATGGATTGATTCCATCAATGGAGTAATGGGGATAGGTGTTTTGGAGACAGTGAGATTGGCACGGGATAGAGTAGGGTTTAGGGCTGTTGTACATAGGGCCATTATGAGTTGTAAGCGACTTGATGGCACATAACAACAATAACAGCAACAACCATGGCCTTTTCTAAACCCAGCCTGCACATCTGGCAGTTCTCTGTTGACATGTTGCCCCAGTTGTTTTTGGATAATTTTCAGCAGAATCTTGTTTGCATGTGGTATTAATGATATTGTTCGATAATTTCCGCAGTCTGTCCAGCCACCCTTTTTTGGAAAGGGAACAAATATTGATCCCTAGCAATCAGTAGGTCAGGTGGTCGTCCCCCAGATTTCTTGGCACAACTTAGTGAGCACATCCAGGGCAGTATCTGTTTGTTAAAATATGTCAGTTGGTATGCTGTCAACTCCTGGAGCCTTGTTTTTTGCCAATTCTTTTTTTTTTCTTCTTCTTTTATTGGGAAAAACATATTGGGGGTACAAGGAGGTGAGGGTTGGGGGCAGAAGGGTGAGGATGGGCCAGGATACAGTTGCAGAGCTGCACAGTTTGGTTGGTGGGGGGAGGGAAGCAGGTGAATGAAATGATGAGGGTCTAGTGGGGACCAGATGCTACAGAGGAATGACAAGCATTTTCCAATGGTAATTAAACCAACTGTCTTATTGATTTGGGAGTTGGATGCCGACTCTCTGGCTTCTTCATGCTGAACAGGGGCATAGATGTAAAGGGAGGAAGGGAGGACTCTTTATCACCTTACTGGTGGTCTTGGGTTAAAGCTGATTGCCTTCTTGCTCTGTTAGATGATATTTTCCTGTCATTTGCTGCCCTCTGGACTGCAAAGTGTTTTCCCAGATGGGTCCAGTGGGGATGGCTGGTTGAACCCAGAGGCTCCATCCTCCTTTGCTTCCTTAGCTGTCAGTTGCATTTCCTTTTTGTCACTGGCACTGGGTTCAGGGTCAATTCTGGAGTATAACTCAGTGTTAAGGTTACCTATAGGAAAGGGAGCAAACCTAGAGAGAACAAACTTGTGAGTTACAAATAGAGGGCTTTGAGGGTGTTGCTTTCAGGTTTACTGGGTGGGGGGAGGGTGGCAGAAGGTGGCATAGGTAACATTCTCTGGATACCCTAGGCATTCTTTTTTTTGTTGTTGTTTTTTCCCTTCCCCACCCAGGGGTCAGATGGCACAATCTGGGGACTGAGGAGCTCACCCCGAGGGCCGGCCCTGAGCCGGGGTCCAAGGACAGCCCGCCCCGGCCAGAGGGCCACGACGGCTCGCCCCGAGCTGGGGGCCGACGGCAGACCATCCTGAGCAGGGCAACACCCCCCAGCAGCTGGTTGGTATACTCCCCCTCCAATTGCCCCTACCCCAGTCTGGTCCCCTTGCCTGATTGAGGACTCTGTGGTCAGGGATAGTGTCTCCAATTCCAGCACTGCTACTTTTAGCCCCCCCCCCATAAGTGGTCATACTATATTTTGAAGTAGGTGTCACTGCCCTCCCCCTTTATATATGATAAAGGAAACCTGAGAATTGTGAACAGACTCCCCCCAGGTCTAACCATCTTTTGGCAGAAGCATTCAACAGAACAAAATATGTGGTGCATTTAGGATGTTGGTCCTCTTGTGCATGCTGCCACTGTTAAGGTCATCAGACTCACAGTGACTTTCAGCGATCCATTGCATAGGTAATCGTCTTCTGTGGCCTGTCCAAGGAAACCCAAACCTGCAGATGGTGAGCATGCATCCCATCCCCCACCTCCTACACAGGTGGCCAGCGAGGCACGTGCCCCCCTCCACCCGCCCACCCCGCCACATGGACACTCGGCTGGTGCACGGCCCCTCTTGTGCGGGCGGCCGGCGGGTGCCCGCTTTCCCCACTGCCGCCATCCTGGCTCCAAGAATTCTCTCCAGAACAAGTTCACCTTGCGGCAGTGTGGTGGCTTCACTACTAGTCTTGAGAAGGGCCGGTGCCCAGCATCCATCCTGGATGAGGGAATCCATTGGTTCCAGCTGTGGAAGCCTCATGGAGCTGCAGCGGCTGTGCGGCGCAGTGCAGGCTTTGCGGGAGGGTGGTGGGAGCCACGAGACTCACCCATTCCTCCTTGGGAATCCTTGAATTCCTGTTGTTGAGCCTCGATCTTCACTGAGGGCCAGTCATCAACGGCTTAAGTGTTCAATTATCAATAAGCTGAAGTCTGTAGAAGGCCATAATGTCCCTGCTTTAAGTGGTTCACTGCTCCCGCAGCTCATCACGCTGTCTCTGCCTCTGCTGCCATCTTGGATCTCTCACCAATTATTTTAGAGCAGCTTGAACTTCCTCCTTCAGCCCCACAGGCTTTTGCTTATATGTTGTTTCATGAAATCCTTGTTTGTCTGCCAATTCCTTCTGGTACAGCAACTCTGTATGCTTTCTCCATCTGCTTTTAATGCTTCTTGGATCATTTATTACTCTGTCCAAAGCATCCTTAAATATTGCCATTTGTGCCTTGAATTGGTTTTTTAATTCCTTCAGCTTAAGAAATGTTGAGCAAGTTTGTCTCTTTTGATTTTCTGACTCCAGTTCTTTGCACATTTCATTATAATACTTTGATTCGTCATCCCGAACTGCCTTTTGAAAATTTCTGTTCAGCTCTTTAATTTCTTGATTTCTTCTTTTAGCTTTGACTTCTCAGCACTCTAGTACAATATTCAGAATATCATCTGACATCTTGGTACCAGCAGCCAGGAAATCAAGAGATGAGTTGCACTGGGAAAGTCAGCTGTTAGGGACCTCTCCAGAGTACTGAGGAGCAACGACATCAGGCTGGAGACTAAGCTGTGCCTGACTGGGGCCATAATCTTCACAATTGCGTACTGTTACTCAGAGAGCTGGACAGTGTCTAGGGATCATAGAAAGAGAATTGATGCCTTAGAGCTGTGATGCTAGAGAAGATTGTTGAATATATCATGAACTGCTAGGACAACAAACAAGTTTGTTCTGGAGAGGGTGAAAATGGGCTGCTCCTTGGAGGCAAGGATTCTGAAGCCTCGTCTGACAAACTTTGGACATGTTGCAAGGAAAGACCAATCCTTGGAGAGGGACACATGTTTGGGAGGGTAGAGGGACAGCACAAGAGAGGAAGGCCCTTGATGAGATGGATCATTTCAGTCATTGGGGTAATGGGAGTAGGTGTGTCAAAGGCAGTGAGGTTGGCACAGGATAGAGCAGGGTTTAGGGCTCTTGTACATAGGGTCACTATGAATTACAAGTGACTCGATGGCACATAACAGCAACAAAAAAAGGCAGAGTTAGCTAACTCAGGCACCTAAGAACAAATACTGCATAGTACCGTTATAGTAAAGTCAAAGGATAACCAGTGAGCTCTGTATGGACATACAAAGAGGGAAAAAGGGGCAAGGAGGCTGAGGGTGAGGAGGGGGAAAATCACGGGGTTGAAGAGATCAGTGGATGGAGGGAAGGAGTGGGGGGGAATGCACATGAATGAAGCACAATTTTAAAAAGTGTGGTAGTTATGCTATGATCAACTTGAGTGGTTTATAATTCTCAGTGATTTTGTAAGCACCTTTTCTCACACTAGGGATGGAAGGCTTGACCAGTTAGTGGAAGATCCCGTGGCCTCACATTTCCACACTGCCTGGCATAGCTGATTTGGACTGGGCTGATTAAGTCTTTACTTGTAATCAGCATATCTGAGTGACAGCTTTAAAGTGGCTGCCATTCTTTGGTTTCTCCTCCACAAGGACACAATCTTAGCCTAATTTTTACAAAGGTATCAACTTTTGTAAAAGATCCTCAGGCCTACAACCCAATCACAGTTTTCAAACCAAGGGTTCTAGGTTCTAGTTGCCTGTAGAATTCTGTACCCTGCTGTCGTTAGCCATTGTCAGTCAGGCCCCAACTTATGGTGACTTCATGCACAGTGCACGAAAATACTGTCCATGCCTGTGCTCTCTCCACGAAGGGTTGTTGATCAGACATGATTCACAGGGTGTCCTTTGCTGATTGTAGAAACACATCACTGTGTTTTTCTCCCTAGTTTGTCTCCATACTAGAAACTCCACTATAACTTGTTCAGCATCATGACAACAGGTAAGCCTCTGCTTACTCCAGCCTCAGTCTTCCTGGCAGGAATTTTCTCTCACCATCGTTTGCCCTGGTGCTCCTTCAGAATGTGTGTGAGCCCTTCTTCTCAAAGTGTGGTTTGAAGCAACGGGCACCTCTTAGTTTTATCATTTTGGACTTTTCCAGTCTATGTCTCACACACCTTGTTGTTTTCAGACAACTTCAAAGAGAAAAAAGGGGTAGGGAAAAGCATACCCTCATTGTAAAAAATTAGAACTACTCAAAAATATATAAAGAGGGATGTTCAAATACATATTAAGACTCATCACACTTAACTTTCTTGTGTAGAGAAGAATTGTTTTTAACAACATTTGCTTTAGATAAGATACATATACACACCAATTGTCATCTCATTGATTCCATCCCATGAAAATTCTCTGTGCATCAGAATAGAGCTATGTCCTAAAGAGTTTTTAACAGCTGTTTTTTAAAAGAAGTAGTTACCAGGTCTTTTTCTCTGGTGAACTCGAACCTCCAAATTTTGGATCAGCAGCTGAAAGGTGTATTAATCTTTTACACTACCAAGGGAGGGATCCATCAGTACATGTTATTGCTGTTGTTGAGTGCTGTCAAGTTGGGACTGACTCATAGGTGACCCTCCAGTGGGTTTTCAGAGACAGTGAATTACACAGAAGGAAACTGCCCATCTTTTGCCTGTGGAGCAGCTGGTGGATTTGAACGTCACACCTTTCAATTGGCAGTGCAGCCCTTTTCCACCAGCCTACCAGAGTAGCCAACATACACATTAAAGCTTGGACCCCTTTCTACGTCAGCATGTAGAGACATACAACGTGCTCATGGGTGAATGTATCCATCCGCACACTCAGTCTAGAGCAGGGGACACTTCTTTATGTGCTGACTTCACAGTTAGGCCTTGAACTCACTAGAGTTTACATCATCACAAAGTGTGCTCTGGAGATTGAGTCTGCTGACAACACCTTTTCCTCCCTTTTCACGGTCCTTGAAGACAGGAAATGCCTCTGACTCTATATTTTTGCAGCCTACATGGATATTTATAATACCTTCATATTGTCAAAGCCTCTAATTTCCTCTTGAATTTTCCTTTTGAATTACCTCTGTTGCCTTATGGCAGCTGGAGCCACCTCAGTATTTGCGTGATGCACTATGATGTTCCTCTTAGCACACATGAGACACTGCTTAGCCTCGGCCACTGACAATCAAAGTTATTTGCTACCATAACACAAAACAAGGCAGAAAAGAGATCAAGTGGTGGTGAGAGAGTGTGAGAAGAGAAACGGAAAGAATTCAATACAAGGTCACAAATGAAGAGGTTGCCAATATGAATAATAAGGACTCCCTTTGACATGGAATGTCTAGGAAATGATGTGGAATATCACTCAGATTTGTGCTATCTAAGAGCAAGGAAGTTATCATTAACCAACTTTGTCTCAGCTCATGGTGATCCTACATGCAACTGCTGCCCAGTGCCATACCATCCTCGTGGTCAGGTAAGGAGTGGACCACTGTCACCCACAAGGTTTCCACTGTTGGATTTACAGAAGCAGATCACCAAGCCTTTCTGTTTGTCTGTTTATTTTTACTTTTTTTTTTTTACTTTATTTTAATGAAAGTTTACAGAAAACTTTCATTTTCATTCATTCATTGCTTCACATTTTCCTCCCTACCCCTCCCAGGTTGCTTACAAAAATTTTAAAAATAATTTATTGTTATATAATTTCCTCCCTCCTCCCAACCCCCCAAGTCCACTTTACTATGCACCTCATTCTGTACTGTTGTCATGCAAATAATTCCTAACCATATATTCCTTTTAAGCAGTTCTTTCTTTCATCCGTTTCAATGCAGTGTTCATTATTTATCCCCTCTTTTTTCTAAGTTTCTCCCCAATTCTCATGTCAGCCCTGTTTTATTACAGTGGCGTTATGCTGTATTTGTCCTTTTCTGACTGAGATATTTCACCCAGCATAATGTCCTCCAAGGTCATTCATGTTGTATAATATTTATGAGTCCCTTGTTTTTCAGTGTTGGTCTGAAACCTGTTCTACCTTGATAGCAGCATACAAGGCTCTGGGGATAGATACCAGGAATAGACACATGAAGTGCATTGGCTGAAAAATGGAAGCCGAATGACTTAGTCATCTGTTACTTCTGTAACAGAAATATCACAAGTAGATGGCTTTAACAAATTTTTCCCCCCTAACAGTTTAGAAGGGTCAAAGCCTAAATTCAGAGCACCAACTCTAGAATAAATAGGTTTCTCTGCGTTGGTTCTGGAGGAAGCTGCTCTGCTCTTTTGAGCTTCTTTTCATGGGCTTTCTTCACGTGGGTTGGCATTTCTCTTCCCTAGATTAAGCAAATGAGAGTAAATTTGCTTAATCTAGTTTGTATCTCAAAGGAGATTGATTTAAGACCCTATTCCAATATTGTCTCATTAACATAACAAATACACTCATTTCTAAATGGGATTATAACTATAGGCATAGAGGTTAGAAGTCAGTTCAATCCATAATATCCCATGCTTGATGCCCTCCTTTGCTCCTAACATTCATATACTTTCCTCATGCAAAACAGACTCACATAATCTCAAAAGCTTTAAATCAACTGAAGTCCAAACGCTCATCTTTTAAATCGTCTAAATCAAATATGAATGAGACTTTAGGCAAATTCTATTCTGGCATGAAAACTCATTTGTGAAACCTGTAAAATTAGACTATGAAGTGTCTGCTTCCATTGGCTAAGGAGATAATCAGCTCTATATTAATACAGAAAAGGAAGCTACAGAGAGATATAGGAGGACCACTAAGAACCAGAATTACTGAGATGTGAGAAAAGGGTGATTACATTGTGAATACTGAAATTAATGTTATAAAACAACATGTGCATAAAGGGTTGAAAGAAAAAATAACAAATTTTGTAAATTTTCACTCAAGTAATAATAAAAATATTTTTATAATATTATTGAAAAGAGATTTACAACCTCTGGACAAATATCTACACTGTCCTACACAATCTAAAAAAAATGGATTATTAATTTTATCCATTGAACTATAAACCCTAATGGGAAAGAAATCAGAGGTCATGTTGGATATTTTCAATAAGTGCTGTTTCCTTGATATATAACACACTGTTTGGCATGCAAGAAAACTTTGGCAACAATTTCCAGCATGGCATTTTGTATGGTTTCTCTATGTTGTTGTTGTTGTGTGCAGTTGAGTTAGAGAAGATCCATAGCTGACCCTCCAGCAGGTTTTCAGAAGCAGTTAATAGCACAGGAGGAGATTGCCCATCCTTCTGCTTAGCAGCGGGTGGATTCCAACTGCATGCTTTTAGGATTCCTATTTCCTGGTGGTGGTGGTGGTGGTAGTGATGGTGGTGTTAAGTGCCGTTGAGTCGAGCACGACTCATAGCAACCCTATGAACAAAAGATATGAACCCTGTTCTATAAGTATCATCATTTCTCTAATGTTCATAGACCTTTGAAAGACAAGTTGTTTAGGAAGTGGATGCCAATCCTGCTTCTAAGCCTGTCGTCTGTCTTATTCTGGGAGCCCTACCAAACACTGTTTGACATGGGTAACCATTATGGCATTTGACATACCAGTGGCACAGTATTCAGCATCACAGCAACCCCAAGTTGTTGTACCACTTAGAAGAATGTTCTTCCCAAACACAATTAACACCAGAGTCCATTAGATCAAAGAAAGTACTTGCTATTACTCAGGCTTAGTATATAGGATTTTGAATAAGTGCAAAGTAGATATTTCCATTAGAAATGGTAGAAATTTGAGAGAAAGAGGCATAATGAGTACCAAACATGGCCAAATCCCAGCAGAATAATTTACAATTGCTTTCAAAATTAAAAATATTTAATCCTTAGTTCTTTGAGACCTTCTGGACAAGGAGTTCACCCTCCAGACTTCAGGGGTTGTCTATATCTTTAGGTCCTGAGTAAAGACACTAGAGCCCTGGGGTCAGCTCTGCCTTCTTGGTCGCTTGGATTGGCGACTCTGCCTCCTCTCTTTGTGTCCTAGTTCATCCTAGAGATGACTCCACACCTTCAACTCCATCAGGCCCCATTCTACTGTCTTTGGGCATGGCAGCCTTTTCCACTCAACTTTGGGCAGTGATCTTATCCTCTTGGCACTCATAAATGGCAGCTCATACTCTAGGATTCAGTTGGTGACTATGTCTCTGAAACCCAGAAGTTCAAGGACATGCCCATTGAAACAGAATTAACCAACCCTTCTTCCCATGCAATTTACAACATATCAGTTGATCTTTGAATTGCTCCAGGAATGGCCTTCTTCTTCTTAAAGGACAAAGGACACGGAATACAAGAACTGTAGACAAGGAACATAGACAGGGATAAAGCATGTAGAATTCCTAGAATCAGGAAGCTTTCTTTCCTTTTTTCCTGTCTCTATCTCGTTGTCCTAGTGGACAGAAAGTTATGTTATCAAGCCTAAAGTGGGTGATTTTAATCTGTGACCCTCAGGCCTGGTTCAAATTGTTTTTCTGTCAAGCATTCTTCTAGGTGGTATAGCACTGGTCTGTGCATTGCTGTACAGAGGTAGGTAACTCGTGATTGCTGTGATGTTGAACACTGTGACAATGATGTGTCAAATGTCATAATGGTTACCCACGGTGGACAGTGTTTGCTAGAGCTTCCAGACTAAAACAAGCCTGGAAGCAGGAGTGACATCCACTTCCTAAACAACTTGCCTTTCAAAACTCTATGAACAGTGTTCAGGCCTTTCGTTCATAGGGTCACTATGAGTTGTCTACAACTTGACAGCACCTAACAACAACAACAACAACTACAACTATCTCCCTTAGTCTAAGCTGATTGGTTTTCTGCTTGAGCTCTGCGTTGGCTTTAGAGGAAGGTCATCTTTACATCTTTTAAGCTTCTGTTCCTAAAGAATCTTTATAAGATTTGACATCTCTTTTCTCTCATCTCTGCTTGCTGCCTTGCATGTTTAATCTCATTTATATGCCAAAAATAATTACTTCCAACACATTATATTCTGATATTGTCTTATTAACAAAAAGAGAAAACTCATTCACGAATGGGCTGATAACCACAAGTGTGGTGGTTGGTGGTTGTTTTCTGTCTAGAGTTGAGTCAGAACTAATCCTTAGCTGACCCTCTGGGGTGGGGCAGGGGGGGTGTCTCAGAAGCAGTTTAATGACACGAGAGATGACTGTCCATCTTTCCCCCATGGAGCGCCTGGTGAATTCAGACCCTGTGCCTTTAGGTTGGAGGCACAAGTCTTTAACACTAGGCCACCAGAGATCACTTTTGAGGGACATATGCAAACCATAACACCAGTCTCCCACACAAAGGTAAGAATTCTAACCAGTGACCAGTGAACCATCTTTGTGAAAGGGTAGTTATGCTAGAAAATAAGAGTTGTTGTTGTTGTTGTTAGGTGCCGTCGAGTCACTTGCAACTCATAGCGACCCTATGTACAACAGCCCTAAACTCCTGTCTGTCCTGTGCCAATCGCACTGTCTCTGACACTCCCATCCCAATTATCCCAGTCACTGAACCAATCCACCTCATAGAGGGCCTTCCTCTCCTGCACTGTCCCTCCACCCTCCCAAGCATGATGTCCTTCTCCAAGGACCTGTCTCTCCTCACAACATGTCCAAAGTATGTTAGACAGAGCCTCAGAATCCTTGCCTCCAAGGAGCCACCCGGTTTAACCCTTTCCAGGACAAATCTGTTTGTTTTCCTAGCAGTCCATGGTATTCTCAATACTCTTCTCCAGCACCACAGCTCAAAGGCATCAATTCTCCTTCTATCCTCTTTGGTCATTGTCCAACTCTCTGATGCATAACAACTGATTGCGAAGACCATGGCCTATATCAGACGCACCTTAGTCTCCAGAGAGATACCATTGCTCTTCAGTACTTTGGAGAGTTTCCTAACAGCAGACTTTCGGATGGCAATGTGCCTTTCAATTTCCTGGCTGCTGGTGCCAAGACTGTTGACTGTGGAGCCAAGCAAACTAAAGCTGTGTACAATCTCAATCTCTTCACCATCCATCCTGATGCTGCCAATTGATCCAGTGGTGAGAATCTTTGTCTTCTTAACATTGAGCCTCAATCCATATTGTAGGCTTCAGTCCTTGACCCTCTGCAGCAGGCGCTTCAGGTCCTCCTCAGTTTCAGCAAGCAGGGTTGTGTCATCCGCATAATGCAGATTGTTGATAAATCGTCCACCAATCTTGACCCCACATTTCTCCTCATAGAGCCCAGCCTCCCGGATAATCTGTTCTGCATATAGGTTGAAAAGGTATGGAGATAGGATGCATCCCTGGCATACGCCCTTCCCAATTTTGAACCATGCAGTGTTCCCTTGCTCTGTTCTGACGACTGCCCCCTGGTCCAAGTATAAGTTTTGCATTGGAATGATCAAGTGTTCTGGGATTCCCATTCTTCTCAGAGTCAGCCATAGTTTGTTATGATCTACACAGTGAAATGCCTTTGCATAGTCAATGAAACACAGATAGACATTCCTCTGGTATTCTCTGCTTTCAGCCAAGATCCATCTAACATCAGCTACAATATCCCTAGTACCACGACCCCTTCTAAACTCAGCCTGGACTTCTGGCAGTTCTCTGTTGATGTGCTGTTCCAGTCATTTAAGAGTATCTACTGTAAATCCCCTCTGGCACTTCTCCCTCCCCAAGTTCATTCTATCTAGGTACTACCTGTTTATGGAAGTTGTCATCATTATTTTTGATGGAACAATTGATGTGCTTCTATGTTTATTCTGAGTCATTATTTCCTCTCTCTACCAAATAAAAGGCAGCCAACTCCCTCAGCCTCAGTACTTCAGGTTTACTGAACTCTTTAAAAGTCCTGATTGCTTCAACTGCTCAAGTCATGATAATCATCAGCCATGAAAGCACTAAAAGGCCTCTCAATTTATCCCCTGAGTCTTTATTTCTGCAAGCACTGAGCTAATTGGCAGAACCATGATGGATGGAGAAGAGATTGAGGTTGCTAACAATTTCAGCTTCCTCAGCTCCACAGTCAATTCTTGGCACCAGCAGCCAGGAAATCAAAATATTAATTCCATTTAGGGAAGTTGGCTGTCAGGGACCTCTCTAGAGTACTGAGAAGCAATGATGTCAGTCTAGAAACTAAGGTGGCCTAATCCAGGCCATGGTCTTTGCAAATATTTGCTAAGCATCAGAGAGCTGGACATTGACTAAGGATGACAGGAGAAGAATCAATGCCTTTGAGTTGTAGTGCTGGAGAAGAGTCTTGAACATACCATGGACTGCCAAGAAAACAAATAGGTCTACCTTGGAGAGGGTGAAACCAAGTTTCTCCTTGGAGGTATGGATTTTGATGCTCTTTCTCGTATACATTGGGCACATGGCAAGGAGGGATTGGTTCTTGGAGAAGGACATCATGCTTCGAAAGGTGGAGGGATAGTGTAGGAGAGGAAGACCCAAATGAGATAGATTCATACAGCTAAGGGGGGCAATGGGGTTAGGTGTGTCAGAGTTAGTGAAACTGGTTCAGGACAGTTCATGCTTTAGAGCTGTTGTACACAGAGTTGTAGGTGACTCAATGACACATACCAATGACAACAACTGTTCATATGATCATACATTGGTCTAAGAATTATCTTCTTCCACTCTCCATTGTATATACCCTTTGCCCGCAGCAAGCACCTTATCTAGTTATGGTTCTGTTCCTGGTGATGTAATTTAACTATTAATTTCTGAAGTGTCTAGGCCATTAATAATAATTTAGGAATTAGGATGCTGTATCACAAGAGATGGAAGTGCTAAGAGACATCCTAAGTTATTTCCTGTACTCCAAACATACTTTTTAAATTTCCATTATACAATATAAACCTAAATTCCTTTTAATAATAAAGATCAGTTACACCAGATAATATTTCAACTTCCTATGTGACAAAAGATGTATTACCATGGGAAAGTCTGCTATTAGAGACCTCTCCAAGGTACTGAAGAGCAAGGGTGTATCTCTGGAGACTAAGGTGCGTCTGATACAGGCCATGGTCTTTGCTATCACTTGTTATGCTTCACAGAGTTGGACAATGACTAAGGAGGATAGAAGGAGAATTGATGTCTTTGAGCTATGATGCTGGAGAAGAGTATTGAGTGTACCATGGACTGCTAGGAAAACAAACAGATTCATCCTAGAAAGGGTTAAACTGGGTGGCTCTTTGGAGGCAAGGATTCTGAGGCTCCATCTAACATACTTTGGACATGTTGCAAGGAGGGACTGGTCCTTGGAGAGGGACATCATGCTTGAGAGAGTGGAGGGACAGTGCAGGAGGGGAAGACTCTCTATGAAGTGGATTGATTCAGTGACTGGGATAATTGGGATGGGAGTGTCAGAGACAGTGCGATTGGCACAGGACAGAGCAGAGTTTAGGGCTGTTGTACATAGGGTCGCTATGAGTCTAAAGCGACTCGACAACACATAACAACAACAACATGTGCCAAATGTGGTAATGGTTACCCATGGTGGACAGTGTTTGCTGGAGCTTCCTGACTGAAACAAACCTGGAAGCAGGAGTGGCATCCACTTCTGAAATGGCTTGCCTTCAGAAACTCTATGTACGAACAGTGCTCAGGCCTTTGGTTCATAGGGTCGCTATGAGTCATCTATGACTCGATGGCACCTAACAACAACAACAAAACAACAACAACATTTGTTGACTGGACACATGAGCAAATAAATCAAAGTGCAGGATTGCTTTATTAGCTTCCACTTCAATGGAATCAATGTTATGTTTCCAGGTGAGTATATTTCTCCCTTTGGAACTAAACCTCCAGATCTACAGAGCAGAGGGTTACAGAAAAAGGAATAAATTTTAGTGCATCACAAAGGGTAACAGTGTGAATGGTGCCACCCAAACTTCTCTACTCCTTAGTTCCTGGACACATGGATCCCCCTATTGATGTAATAGCATGATATATTCTGAGTTAAATCATAAACATCCCCCATGATATCATTGTCCCAACCCTGGAAAGTACTTACATCAGGCAGGTATATCATAAGTGTGTCTTTAGAAAGTCATTCCTTCATTCTGTTGAGATATTGACGAAGGGGAAATCCAAAGAATGTCATGAACATGAGTCCATTGTCACACTTGATTTGCTGTGAAGTGTGAAGTGTCATCAAGTCACCTGTGACTCATAGCAACCCTATATCTCTAGATTGACATCTTTGCACTTCAGCACTCTGGAGAGGTCCTTAAAAACAGACCTCCCTGACTTAATTAATCTTTTGATTTCCTGGCTGCAATATGTGCAATAGCTCTAAGCCCTGTCCTATCCAAGCCAATCTCACTGTCTCTGACACACCTGTCTCTATCATCCCAGTCACTGTATCAATCCATCTCATCCAAGGTCTTCCTCTTTTGCGTTGTCCTTCCACCCTCCACCCTTCCAAGCAAGTTGTCCTTCTTCAAGGACTGGTCTCTTCTGACAACATGCCCAAAGTAGGTGAGACGAAGTTTCAAAACTCTTGCTTCCAGAGAGCAACTTGATTTCACCCTCTTCAAGATAGAACTGTTTGTTCTTTTGGTAGTTCATGGTATGCTCTTCTTCAGCACTATAGCTCAAAAGCACCAATTCTTCTATCATCATTAGCCATTGTCCAGTTCTGTGATGCATAGCAAGTAATTGTAAAGACAATGACATGGATCAGGCTCGCCTTAGTCTCTAGATTGATATCTTTGCACTTCAACACTCCAGAGAGGTTCCTGACAACAGACTTCCCTAATTTAATTAATCTTTTGATTTCCTGGCTGCTGGTACCAAAAGTGTTGGTTGTGGGCCATGGGAAGCCGAAATTGTTAACAACCTCAATCTCTTCTCAGTCTATCATGATGCTGCCAATTGAACCAGTGATGAAAATCTTTGTTTTTTTGATGTTGAGTTTCAATCAATATTGAAGACTGCAGTCCTTGACTTTCTGAAGTTTCAGAAATGTTTCAGGCTCTCCTGAGTTTCAGTGAGCAAGGTTGTACCATCTGCATAACACAAGTCATTGAAGAGTCTTTCTCCAATCCTGATGCCACATTCTTCCTCATAAAGTCATTCAAGAGGCTCATTCAGGAGGCCTCCTGAATAATCTGTTCTGCACATAGACTGAAAAGGAATAGAGACGGGACACATCACTGACACATTCCTTTCCTGATTTTGAACCATACAGTGTTTCCTTGCTATGTTCTGATAACTGCTTCTTGATCCAAAAATAGGCTTTGCATGAGCACAATCAATGTTCTCGGATTCTCATTCTTCTCAAGGTTAGTCACAATTTATTGTGATCTGCACAATCAAAGGTCTTTACATGGTCAATAAACAAATGCAGATAGACAGTCTTCTAGTACCCTCTGCTTTCTGCCAAGATCCATCTGACTTTGGCAATAATATACTTAGTACCATGGCCTCTTATAAATCCTGGTACTCCTGGTAGTTCCTTGTTGATTTAATGTTCCAGTTATTATTGAATGATCCAGGAGCATCAAAAGAAGATAGAAGGGGTACAGAGAGTCACTGTTAAAAAAGGGGGTGATACACAAGAATTTAATAAAACAACATTAACATATAACCAAGAGGAAATAGTGATGAAAGAGGAAGTTTAAACTGCTCTGATAGAATTGGCAAAAAATAAGCCTTCAGGAATTAATGGAATACCAGTTGACATATTTTAGCATCTGATATAAACAGATGCAAGAAAATTGGATGACAGCTACCTGGCCAGCTGACTAGAAGAGATCCATATTAATTCTCATTCCAAAATAGAGTGATCCAGCAGAGTGTGGAAATTATCAAACAGTATCACTAACATTACATTCTAACAAAATCTTGCTGAAGATTATCCAAAAATGACTGGAATGGTACATCAACAGAGAACTACCAGAAGCTGTGAAGTGAGCCCCTTGATCAAAGGTAGCAATCTATGGGTTACCATGATGCTGAATAAAGCATTTTGTAGGCCCAGAAATGATAATTTTGATACAAGTATTGCATGTAGGGTGGGAAAATAAGAAATGTCTATTTCAGTAAGAACAAAATCTTATTCTTTCCATGATAAAAATGATTCAATGTGATCATTATGATGTAAAGTTGTTAAATGGGCATAACAAATGGTTCCGTATTGAGGACTCACTCTTGGATTTTGCTGCTCCCAGACTCAGCAGTGGGTAGCAAAGCAGAAATACGTGTTGCTGAGCTTATTTATAACCTCTATTCCTGATATTCTGTCCACTTAAGTACATAAACCCAAAGGGCAAGGATGGGAGTGTCTGGGTAAGGAGAATGACTGGTTTCCACAGAAAGCATCATCTCTCCACTTGATTAAATCTTCCTCTGCTGATCTACTGAGGTCA
This sequence comes from Elephantulus edwardii, assembly GCF_000299155.1. Classification (NCBI taxonomy): domain Eukaryota; kingdom Metazoa; phylum Chordata; class Mammalia; order Macroscelidea; family Macroscelididae; genus Elephantulus; species Elephantulus edwardii. The sequence continues at coordinate 2,933,975 of NW_006399983.1, forward strand.
CCATTTGGTAAGGATTCAAAAGAGACCATCATTTCCCCTCTTTGGCTCATTCAGACCATTCCCCTATATTCGCCAAACCATTGACTAGCTCATGAGTTAGCATACAATCACACATGCCTATTTTGACTTCTAAGCAAAGTGAAACACCAGGTACACTGCTCAGAGTTCTGCCCACTGGGAGGATTTCTTCTCACCACTGTCCTTCAAGGAGATTCCAGGAAGAGACTAAAATGTTGTCCTTGTCTACATTGAAGTGGTACTTGAATGTCATGCAGAATCATCTATAAACGAGATACAAATTTTCTCTTCCTTAGACAACTGATGTTAAGAATCTCCCCGTGAGGCTAGGTGCAGGCTTGGAGAAGGAAGACAGTGTAAGAGGAGTAGAGACCATGTCTTCACATAACTTTCTTGTGCCTTCAGATCCTGCTCTAGCCCAATCTCTATATACTACTTCCATATAATTACACAGAATTTCATGTGCAATATTATGACTCTGTAGTTCAGACAAAGCTCAGGTCAAAAACGAACATTTCAGACCACATGGTGAACTACGGCCCATAGTGAAGAGTTCAGTCTCTACTAAGGCCTGTAATAAGACAAAAGTTGTTTCTCAAACACTGCTTGGAAAATATTGCAAGAAAATGAAGATTGAGGCACAATCAGAGACATGTACACCAATGTTCATAGCAGCGTCAGTCATCACAGCAAGAATATGGAAACAGCCCAAGTGCCCAACTACAATAGAATGGATTGAGCAATAATGGTACATTCACACAATGGAATACTGCACAGCATGCAAGAGCAATGATTTTGTAAATTACTACCTAACATGGGAGGGACTGGAGAGCATTATGTTAAGTGAATTAACTCAGTCTCATAAAGAAAAATAGGACCATTATTGTAGAGCATGTACAAAGATCCAAGGAGGGGACCAGGGGTTTAAACATAGGGCCACACAATTTCATGGGTGGAGGGAGAGATTGGTAAAGGAAAGGGGAAAGGTACAGTGTCAAAAACAATGTATATGAACTTTATGAACTTTGTATATAAACCGGTATAAAATGATTACCTAACTTGAGTGGGACTGAAGAGCATTATGCTGAGTGAACTAACTAAGGCCCATAAGGACAAATACTGTATAAAACCATTAATGTAGATTGAGTCTGAGGATCCAAGCAGTGGGAAGGGTAAAAGCAAATGGGTGAGAAAGTGTTGAGGTGTGAGGGATTAATAATGGTGCTCCAAAAGGCTGCTCGGAATGACAAAGCAAAATACTACAGTGAAATGTGCGAGGAGCTAGAGTCAGAAAATCAAAAGGGCCGAACTCGCTCAGCATTTCTTAAGCTCAAGGAACTGAAGAACAGATTCAAACCTAGAGTT
>NW_006399983.1:2936852-2965449 GCF_000299155.1 Elephantulus edwardii
GGTGACTGGGGTAATCGGGATGGGTGTGTCAGAGGCGGTGCGGTTGGCGCAGGATAGAGCAGGGTTTAGAGCTGTTGTGCATTGGGTCGCTATGAGTCGGAAACGACTCAACGTCACATAACAACAACAACAACATACTGTTTAGTGGGTGGGGGAGTGAGGGAAATGGGAAAGATCTGATATGAAAAACAATATGTTTGAATTTTGTAAATAAACTAGTACTTTTTTTAAAAAAAGAAAAAAGAAAAAAAAAACCAAACAAATAATAAGAGTAGTAATCTATAGGGCTGTGCTCCAAAATTCTAAGTCTGCACTGTGATTCACAAATAGGGGCCTCCCAAAAACATCCTTCCTGCCACTGCACTTCTACCAGTCTTGAGTCAGCGAGATTATATGCTTCAAGTGCCAGAGAAGCTTGGATAGCATCCAGAGTCTACCTCTGTTTTAAGATAAATTTATTTTTTCAGTCACCTGATAATCACACAAGAGTTGCAAACCCAAATAAGAGATATATTGCTTCAAAAATCTAATAGACAAGTCTACCAGATATTACATTTACTTTGTGAGAGGGACCAATTTTAATAACATAGCCCTCATTTTTGAGGAATATTTTGACTTAGACCAAGAATCATTTGTTAGAACAGTGCGAGGGAATGCGGCATTGTTTAAAATCAGGAAAAATATGCATCAGGGTTGTAGTCTTTATTTATTCAATATGTATGTGTGCAAATTATTCAAGAAGCAGGATTCTTTGAAGAAGAATGTGGCACCAAGATTGGAGGAAGAATCATCAACAATCTGTGTTATGCAGATGACAAAACCTTGCTTGTTGAAAGTGAAGAGGACTTGGCACACTTGCAGCAGAAGATAAAAGATGACGAAAATCCTCACCACTGGGCCAATACACAACATCATGATAGATGGAGAAAAGATTGAAATTGTCAACGATTCCATCTTACTTGGATCCACAATCAATACCATTGGTACCAGCAGTCAGGGGATCAGGAGAGGTATTGCATTGGGCAAATCTGCTGTCAAGAACCCCTCTAAATTAGTGAGGAGCAAGGATGATATCAATTTGAAGACTAAGCAGGACCTGATTCAGGCCATAGTCTTTTCAATCACTTCCTCTACATCTGAAAGCCAGGCAGTGAAAAAGAATGATAGAGGAAAAAAATTGATGTATGTGAGTTGAGTTGTAGTATTGGAAAAGAATCCTGAATATCCCATGGATTACCAAAATAACAAACAAGTATGTCTTGGAAAAAAGTGCAACCAGAGTGCTCCTTAGAGGCAAGAACGGAGAAACTTCATCTCACATTCTTTGGCCGTATTGCTAGAAGAGGGTATTCCTTGGAGAGGGACATCATGCTCGGAAAGCTGGAGGATTAGTGAAAGAGAGGAAGATCCTCAATGAGACAGATTGACACAGTGAATGCTGCAATGGGCTCAGTGTGCCAGAAATGATGAGGACAATACAGAATAGGACAGGGTTCAAGTCTTTTGTTGATAGGATCACTATGAATCAGACTCAACTCAGCAGCACCTAGCACTCTAACGGAATTCTAAAATTTTCAAAGAGGTAGATAGAAAGCATTAGAATTTTTGTTTGGTTAATATCCTACCCTTTAGCATACAAATGTCTTACTAATAGGACTAGAATCACTGAAGAGTTTTTCTTGCTAAACCAAATCAATGTAAGGTCATTAATGCAATAGACTAGTGTGAAGTGCTGTGGGAGGGAAAGGCAATCAAGGTCTCTATGCCAAGAACTGACACACCTCTGAGGTATGACAGAAAAGATGTATTTCTGGCCTTGACAGGTGAAGTCAAACTACTCCTGACAATCTTTGACATTATAATGGAGAAAAAGGCATTTGTCAGATCAGTAGATAGGTAGATACATATACCAGGTACCAGGAGACGTATTAACTCTCTCAAGCTGTAAGATTACACTGGAAGAACAGCTACAATTGAAACCATCACCGAGTTAAGTTTAAAATAGTTCATTGTCATTATCCAAGATCCATGTGGTTTTGATACAGGTCAAATAGTTAAGTTGAATGGGAATGTGGTAGGAATCACCACTCCCATATCCTTCAAGTTTTTACTCTCTGCAGCTCTTCTGGGAATGAAGTATTGCCTTTGGTTTACAGTTTTCCTAGGTTGGGGCCATTTTAATGGGTTCCACATGACTTTTCTTAGCATGATAGCCCTCACTCTACATGTCAAAGAACCAGTGTGGGGACTATACCAATTGTTAAGTGTTAGGGTCAGAGACAACAGGGGCCAGCACAAATCCCTCAACTTTAGGCAAACTCCCCTACCCTACTTCAGAGTTTTATGTTCTGAACCAGAACCTTGAGGTAGTATAGCAATTGCCATGACCATGGAGAGCACCTGTGATCACCTTGTAAGAAAGGGTTATCTCTCACCACCAATCAGAAGTCACTAATTGGAAAGAGGAGAAAGTTAAGATTAGGGAGAAGACCCCATAAGTCCTGGAACTCTACCCCTAGACTGATGTTCCTTCTCACTCGCTAGAGGGGATTCATTTCTTGACCTTTTTTTTAAATTTTATTTTTATTACTATTTTCTGTGTGTACCATCAAATCTGATCAGACTGATACAGAAGGTGATTGTCCCTCCTTCTCCAGCAGAGAATATGGTGGATTTGAACCACACATCTTTGGGATTGCAGTGCAGCTTCTTGCCACTAGGCCACCAGAGTTTCCTTTCTCTGCTTTACTCTTAGACGGTGTACTGTGCTTGGTTATTTGTATTTATTTCTACTTTTACTCATAAAATTGAAACTTTTAGCTTTTTTTTTAACTGAACACATTCAAATTAGTTTTATTAAATTGGCCTCATCCTCTTTTTTTTGTTAGGTTTTTTATTTTAATTTTTGTAATACTGATTTATTTACAAAGTTAGAATACATTGTTTTTCACACAGGATCTTTCCCATTTCCTTCATGCTCACCCCATATCAAATTGTGCGGCCCTATGATTAACACCCCCACTTCCCCACCCCTACTCATCTCTCTGCTTCCACTTTCCACCCCGTTGGATCCTCATACTCATTCTAAAATAATGGTTTTACATAGCATTTGTCTTTATGGGACTGAGTTAGCTCACTCAGCATAATCCTCTCTAGTCCCTCCCAAGTTAGGTAATTATTTACAAAATCATTGCTCCTGCGTGCTGTGTAGTATCTCATTGTGTGACTGTACCCAACTTCTCAATCCATATCTGTTTGTGGTTGGACATCTGGGCTGTTTCCATGTTATTGCAATGATGAATAATGCTGCTATGAACATTGGTGTACATGTCTCCATTTGAGTCTCAGATCTCATTTTCTTGGGGTATAATCCAGTCAACGGAATAGCTGGGTCCTATGAAATTTCTACTATTAGCTCTTATGAGAGTCTGCCTGTGGAAAACTTTTCTGGAAAGCACTTGCTAGTCCTCTCTGGAGTATGAGATTCTGGGCATCTTCTACACTGCTACCAGAACCTAACATTAGGTATGTCTAGAATAATTATACATTCTAGAACTGAGGAGATTGCAACAGGATGAGTTTGGGGATACCCTGGTCTCACTGTGAGATAGTCCCGAAATCAGATTCCATTGATAACTTGACCCCATATTATTCTATTCTGATTGATGGTACACAGTTATGTAGTTTGGAGGGGTTTTTTTTTTATGTTGGAGGTATTTTATATTTATTTTGTTGTTGTTGTTTTGCTTTTGCTGATAATATTCTTGTTTTAAATTGTTATTTTAGTGAAAGTTTACAGAAAGAATGGGTTTTAATTCATTCATTGATGTTTTCCTACTTTCCCTCCCTCAATTCACTTTGTAATGCGTGCCTTCTCCCAGATTGTTAATGGTCATACATATGATGTCGCATCATCTATTCCTTTCAGATAGTCCTTCCCTTCTCCTATTCTAGGGTAGCTTGTTAGAATTAGTGCCAATGCAGAACTTATGTCCAGACATCCTCTGTAAGTCCAACTGTTTCATGTTCTCCAAGACCCTTTTGGGAAAGGCTCAAGAGAGATTAACAGTATAAATCTTTGCAGTGTCATAAGGTTCTTCTTGAAGGAATCTTGGCCTTGCCTTCCTTTAAGGGGCTGTGGGTCTGTTAACTGGCTTACATCCAGAAATTGAGTGGTGATGATGCTTGGTTCTAGCAACTCATATTAGGCTGTTGTTCACCTGATCTAATATTCTTCCATTTATACAGAGTAAGTAAATTTCCAGTTGATTTCACTTCACTCCTAGACACACCGTGAACAAGTAGCCACCACCATAAATACATACGAATTCAACTGTTCTGATTACTGCTTCGATCTTTTAGGGTAACTAGATTCATCTTATTTTTGTCAATTAAGTGCTACAACTTAAGGGAGGCAGTTACTCAGCCAGGTGGATTGGCACAGTGATTGCAGCAAGGGACTTGAGTGTGCCAGAGATTGTAAGCTTGACACAGGACAGGACAGGATTCTGATTTGTTGCTTCTCAGGTTGCTGTGAGTCCTACTTGATTTGATGACACCTAGTAACAACAGTATATTAAACCAATAATTGTTGTTGTTGACCATCAAGTCGAAGTCAGCTTCCTATGGAGGGTTTTCAGAAGCAGTTAACTGCATGGGAGAAGACTGACCATCCCTCTCCCATGGAGTAGCTGGTGGCCTCAAATCCAGTGTCTTCAGGACTACAGCACAGCTTCTTGCCACTAACCCACAGAGCTCCCTGTAATAAAAATGGAATTTTATTGAATATAAAACTCAAACAAAATACTAATTCCAAAGCCGTTGAGTCAATTCCAACTTACAGTATCCCTACAGGAACAATGATCTTGAAATCACTCTCTAACTTGGGAGGGACTAGCAAGCATTATGCTAAATGAACTAACTCGGTCTTATAAGAACAAATATTATATAAGACCATTATTGTAGAAAGAGAAATATAACTAGTAAGAAGTGTATGAGGATCCAAGGGGAGGAGAGGAGCAGCGGGGTGAGGATGGGCAGGGGGTAATCATAGTGTTGCACAATTTGATGAGTAAAGGGAGGGATGAATAAAAGAAATGGGAAAGATCCAGTGTGAAAAACAATGTATATGAAGTGAGTAAGTAAATAAATATAAAATAAAGATTTTATTTTTAAAAGTAATGCAATGTCTTAAGTGCTTACCAAAATTAAATGTTTAAAATGTTTGTATTTTTTTTAAATAAAGTGAAATGTTGCAGTAGTTTGTTGTTGTTATATGCCATCAAGTCGCCTGTGACTCATAGTGGCCCTATGCACAACAGCTCTGAACCCTACACTACCCTAAGCCAGTTTCTCTGACTGACACCTCTGCCCCCATTACTCCAGTCACTGTGTTAACCCATCTCATGCCTTGTCTTCCTCTTTTGCATTGTCCCTCCTTCAAAGAGTAATTCCCTTCTCTAAGGATAAATCCCTCCTGGCCATGTGCCCAAAGTATGTGAGACAGAGCTTCAAAATACTAACTTCCAAGGAGACACTTGGTTTCCCTCTTTCCAACACAGACCTATTTGTTCTCTTGCCAGTCCATGTTATGTTCAATACTCTTTTCCAGCACCATAATTCAAAGGCATTGATTCTTCTTAGTAATTGTCATTCATCCTTAGTCATTTACAGCTCTCTGATGCAAAGCAAGTAATTGTGCCCTAGATCCCTTAGTCTCTAGACTGCCCTTTCTCTAGCACTTTGGAGAGGTCCCTGAAAGCAGATACAGTAGTAGGGTGAATAAAAAGAAAAAAACACTCCAAATTTAATTCACATTCATTTCCCTCTGATCAGAACCAACTCACAAGTGACCTTACACACACCAGCTTTCTGAGATTGCATTGCATTGGAAGAATGGCTCACTTTCTCTCATGGAATGACTGATTGATTTAAATTCCTGGAAAGATATCCCTTTGGGCTAGCAATGCAATTTCCAATGCATAAAGTCACCAGAGTTCCCCGAAAATATAACGCTGTGTGCTGTCAACTTGAAACTGACTCAAAGGGTTTTCAGAAGCTGTAAATCATTGCCCTCCCCCCCACACACACACCCTTCTTAGGAGCTGCTAGTAGATTTGAACCACCTGCCTTTGGGATGGCAGCATAACTCCTTATCTACTAGACTACCGGAGCTCCCTAGGAAATATTAAGAGGGAGTAAAATGGTAGAGATCACTACTGCTCTGGCAGTTTGACATACTATGGTGGTTTACACGTTGCTGTGATTCTGAAAACCGTATTTCAAATCCCAGCAGGGATGGTTGACAGATTTCAGACTAGGAAAAGAAGGCCTGATGGATTATTTTTAAAAATTAGTCAATGAAAACTCTGTGAAATATTACAGGAAATTGTCGACTATAGTGCTGGCACATGAATCCCCTAAACTGGAACTCAAAGTACACACTGGCCAAAACAGTGGGCTCACTAAAACATACCAAGGATTGTGAAGATGGTGCAGGACCTCTTAATAATTTTCTTCTGTTGTACATGGAGTTACCATGAAGTAGAAGCAACTCAGTGGCAATTGGCAACAACAGGGCAAGTATTTATAGCTTTCCCAAGAGACTTGCTATTCAAGTAGAAGAGAAGGAGTACTAGCTGGAGGAGAATGTAGAGTATAGGTCAGGGTCTTTATTTTAAGTGATTGATGGATTAATTAAAAAACAGAACAGAACAAGGAAACACTGCTTGGTTTAAAATCAGGAAAGGAGTGCTTCAAGGATGCATCCTATCTCCATACCTTTTAAATCTATGTGCAGAAAAGATCATTCAGGAGATTGGGCTTTATTAGGAGGAATGTGGCATCAGGATTGGAGGAAGACTCATCAACAACCTGAGTTAAGCAGATGACACAACCTTGCTTGCTGAAACTGAAGAGGACTTTTGCTGCAGAAGGTCAAAGACTGTAGTCTTCAATATGGATTAAAGCTCAACATCAAGAAAACAAAGATTCTCATCAGTGGGCCAATTGGCAGCACCATGACAGATGAAGAAGAGATTGAGTTTGTTAACAATTACAGTTTGCTTGGCTCCACAATCAACACTCTTGGCACCAGTAGTCAAGAAATCAAAAAGATGAATTGCAGTGGGAAAATCTGCTGTCAGGGTACTCTCTAGAGTACTAAAAAGCAACAATGCCAGGTTAGAGACTAAGGGGCATGGTCTTTGCCATTACTTACTATGCACCAAAGAGCTAGACAATGACTGCAGATGACAGAAGAATTGATGCCTTTGAATTGTGATACTGGAAAAGGGTGTTGAACATAACACGGACTGTCAAGAAAACAAGTAAGTCTATCTTGGAGAGGATGAAACCAAGTTCTCCTTGGAGGCTAGGATTTTGAAGCTCCATCTCACATATTTTGGTCATTTGACCAGGAGGGACCAGTACTTGGAGGAGGACATCAGACATGGAAGGGTGGAGGGACAGCACAGGAGAGGAAGACGCTGTGGATGGATTGAGACAATAACTGGGGTAATGGGGGTAGGTGTGTCAGAGTCATTGAGACTGGTTCAGTGTAGGGCAGGCTTCAGAGCTGTTGTATATAGGGTTGCTATGAGTCACAGGTGACTCAACGACACATAACAACAACAACAACTCTCCATGTCCTCCTTCACATACAAAATTAGCGTAACTCCCACCTTTCACCAATCATACCTCTGACTCTGCTAAGATTACCAAGAAATCTAGGCCATCTTTAGTTCTCCTCTCTAAGTATTTCCAGACTTCCAGAGTTTTCTCCACTGCTTCTGTTGTTCACAAACATTCCTTGTGGTCCATGCTGTCTCTGAAAACAGGAAGCTTAAAAAATTGTCAGTCTTGTACTGATGCTTGTCATGCAATGGGACAGTCTGGTTGTGGTTCCACTCAACATGAAGCGACCTTTGCCTTCTCCTATGATCGACCTTCTGACCACTGTTTTAGCTCCAAAATAAGTTCCTAATATTGATAAGTGTATGATTTTCCCACTCATTTATTCTATCAACAAAATGATGCAGTGACTGCAACAATGGGCTCCAGTGCGTCAGAAACAATGACAGTGGCATACGTTGTTCGTAGTGTGGTTATGAGTCATACTCTATTCCACAGCATCCAACAGCAATAACAACTGTAATTTTGAAGACTAAACTGCAATCTCTTGCTATGCAATTGAGAGCTGCAAAATGAATAGGGATGACAGAAGAAGAATTGATGCCTTTGGACTGCGGTGTTGGAGAAGAGTACTGAATATCCCGTGGACTGCCAAAAGTACAAATAGATAAGGGTGGCTATTTTCATGACCTTGCTCAAAGTGTCAAGGTAGGTGGTGATAGCAGCTGTTAGATGCCACTGAGTATGACTCACATTGACCCTACGAACAACAGATCTGAACCCTATCCTATCCTGTGCCAACCCCTCAATTTTTGACATACAAAAGCCTATTGCTGTCAATCTATCTGGCTGAGAGTCTTCTCTTCTGTGGACCCTCCACATTGTCAAGCATGATGTCCTTCTTCAAGCCCCTCCTAATAAAAATGTCCAAAGTATATGAGACGAAGCGTCATCATTTTTGCCTCCAAAGAGCACAGTGGCTGCATGTTCAGTGAGACATATCTGTTTGTTCTGTTGGCAGTCTGTAAGATCTTTAATACTTTTCTTCAACACCATAGTTCAAAGATATCAATTCTTCATCTGCCATCCTTAGTCATTGTTCAGCTCTCAGATGCATAGCAGGTGATTGAAAAGATTGTGGCCTGAAACAAGCACAACTTAGTCCTCAAGCTGACATCATTGCTCCTTGATAATTTAGGGTGGTCTTTAAATTCACACTTTCCAAGTGCATTACATCTCTTTATCTTGGTACCAAAGATGTTGATTATGGATCCAAGTAAGATAAAATCTCACAAGCTTTGGCCACGTGGCCAGGACAGACCAGTACTTGGAGGAGGATACCATGCTCAGAAGGAGGGAGAGACAGCACAGGAGAAGAAGACTCAGAATGAGACGGATTGACTCAGTGACTGGAGAAATGGGATTAGGTATATCAGAGACAATGAAATTGGCTCAGGATAAGGCAGGGTTCAGAGCTAATGTACATAGGGTTGCTATGATTACAAGTGACTCAATGGCACATAACAACAACATCATATTGTTGCCTATTGGTCCAATGGTAAGAATTTTTTTTCTCGACATTGAGATGCAATTCACATTGAAGGCTGTATTCTTTAATTTTCTGCAATAAGTGCTTCAAGTCCTCCTCCCTTTCAGCAAGCAAGGTTTTGTTAGCTGCATAATGCAGATTATTAACGAATCTTCCTCCAATCTTGACACCACATTCTTCTTGAGATTCCAGCTTCTCGAATAATTTGCTCAGAATACAAATTGAATAGGTATGGAGAGAGAATACAACCCTAAAGCACTCCCTTCTTAATTTTAAGCCCTTGCTCTGTTCACCTCTTGGTCGAGATACAGGTTTCGCATGAGTACAATTAAGTGCTCTGGGATTCTCATTCTCCTCAGTTGTTAGCCATATCATTGTTAGATTCCCCCTTTCCCCATTGAAGGTGAGAATTCTCTTAGTGAACGTTCATGTTCCATAATTTATAATCTTAGTGTGTAGAATTTGCCTGGCAAAGAACACACAGTCAATAAATACTTGTTGAATTAAATTATTCGCTAGCTGAATGAATGGGTGGTCGGAGGCAGAAGTTTTAGAGGTGGGCAAAGCCTCCATAACCTTGGTATGCAATTTGTTCATGTATACTGACTCTTTTAGCTGGGGAGATAAATGACCAGGCATTCACACTAGCTAACAGAAAGCATTATTTTTACCAGGTATGTATTGTACGATACATGTAAATTGTACAAAAGAATATAAAAAAAATTGAATGCCTCTCTCTACCCTGACTATAAATTTCCCAATTACACACTTGAGAAGCATCTGCCATTCACTCCTTTTTTTGCATCTCCTCAGAGCTATTCCACACCTGACAGGTAGCCGTGTGTGTTAATCCCACCGCCCTTTGATCCCCCAGCGTCTACTCAGACTCCTGTGAAGCTCAGCGTGGCCTTTGGCTCCCTGAGTCACAGCCATCTGAGAGTAGGAGGGTGGAATGTCACCCTGTGCACACAGGGAAGCTGAGGGACTGGAGAAGGGCAGGGCCAGGAAATGGAAAGGACAACCACTCGCTGCAAAGTTAAAGAAGTCTATAGACGTTGCCGGCATTCCTGAGTGGCGGTGTAAATGGTTAAGTGCTAGTCTGTTCACTAAAAAAGGTCAGTAGTTCAAGTCCACCCAGAAGTACCTCAGAAGAAGAGCCTGGCAATCTCCTTCCCACATCTCACAGACACTATAGAACATGCGGAACGCAGCTGTACTCTGTTACCATGAGTCACCACGAGGGTTATATTAAATAAGGTCATCATGAGTTGGAGTTGACTCAACAGAAAATGCTGCCAAGTCACCTGTGACTCGTAGCCTCATAGCGACCCTGTGTACAACAGTCCTAAACCCTGCTCTATGCTGTTCCACTCTCACAAGTAGAAACTGCTCTGTGATATGGCGCTTGATATTAATGTTCTAAACGACGCGCCCCACGTCACCTCAAGCTCCTCTTACACTCGCCAGCCTTTGCTTTCCCTCGCTGTGATCAGATCTCGTTCTGAAATGCCCTGTGACACCCGCCCCACACACACCCCTCTGCTCACCCGAGAAGCCCTCCCTGACAGCCCTGAGGAAATCTCACCCACACCACTCTCCTCCACCAAAGCTGGCACACGACAGACAGCCTCCTTAATTTGTCTGTGCCCTGGGACAATTTGCTAAAGGCTGTGATTTTGTAGGAGTTGCGACTGCGAGGCAGGCATTGTTGACTGGATTAGAGCCTCGGCTTTCCTAATCACACCAGCCTCGGGCTGCAGGAGCGCAAAGAAACCCTATTTGCTAGCATTCAGTGGGCCTCTGAGTGTTATTTCAGATGCAGAATAATTAGCAATATGCCCAAGAAGCAACAAAGCCTTGAATGGTATTTAGTGACAATTATTCAGCCAAACCATTGCTTACTATTATAGGGGCTTATTAGTACCAAATTGTTTCGATAGGAAGTGGCATCAGCAATAAAAATAATGGCTGCAGCTTGCTGTGCATTCCTGGAGTCAGCAGAAAGGGGCCGAGACGTGTGCACTGTGCACGTCTCTTTCACAGCCCCCAGAAATTCGGGGGGACCCGCTGGGATGTGTTGGCAGCCACAGGAACTGACTCAGGTGGCTCTGGGAGCGGGCGGGGCTCTCCTTTCTGAATCACTCCTTCCTCTTGGCTTTTATGTAAATGTAGAGGAGAGGGTGGGGAGAGGAGGTTCCTCTGTAATCCTTGCTCTGTTCCTGTTTGGGGCAGGCTAGAGGTGTCCCTGGGTGGTGCAAATGGTTTACTGTGATTGTTACCAACCCAAAGGTTAGAGGTTCGAATTCACTCAGAGGAGACTTGGAAGAAAGGCCTGGTGTTCCACTTTGGAAAAATTGACCACTGAACACGCTGTGGAACACAATCCTATTCCGTCAGACACATTTGTGATTGGAAATAACTAGACAGCTTCTTTCTTTCCTTTCTTTTTCTTCTATCCTTCCTTCCTTCCTTCCTCCCTTCCTTCATCCCTCCCTCCCTCTGTTCCCTTTCTTTCTTTCAACAACGGAGAACACTGTTGTTATTATGTGCCGTCGAGTCGCCTGAGACTATGCACAAGAGCCCTAAATCCTGCTCTATCCTGTGCCAATCTCACTGTTTCTGACACACCTACCCACATTACCCTGTCACCTAATCAATCCATCTCATTGAGGGTCTTCCTCTCCGGCGCTGCGCTGTCCCTCCACATTTCCAAGCATGACATCCCTCTCCAAGGACTGGTCCTTCCTTGCAACATGTTCAAACTAAGTCAGACCTTCGTCTTCAGAATCCTTGCCTCCAAGGAGCAACCTGGTTTCACCCTCTCAAGGACAAACCTGTTTGTTCTCTTATCAGTCCATGATATATTCAATACTCTTCTCCAGCACCACAGCTCAAAGGTATCAATTCTCCTTCTATAATCCCTAGTCATTGTCCAGCTCTCTGATGCACAGCAGTGATTGCAAAGACCCTGGGCTCACCTTATTCTCCAGATTGACATCATTGTTCAGAGAACATGGTGACAATTTTTGCCACATGGTTCTTTACTCCTATATACCTAAAATCTAGAACTTTGACATTTGAAGGGCCTATAGAGCAAAAGCTTATATTTACAGACCAAAAAGGAGGAAAGTTGATGGTCAATTCAAGGATATTATTTAACCCATTTAAGACCACCACACAGTATATTTGCAGTGAGAACCTGGAAAGGCTGTTGTTATTGTGTGCCATTGAGTTGATTTTGACTTATGACCCTGTAAGGACCATGTAAGGGCAAAATAGAACTTCTCTATGGGGCTTCTGATACAAGCCATGGTCTTTGCAATCACTTGTTATAAGTCAGAGAGTTGGACAATGACTAAGGAGGATAGAAGGGAAATTGATGTCTTTGAGCTGCAGTGCTGGAAGAGTATTGAGGGTACCATGGACTGCTAGGAAAACAAACAGATTTACCTTGGAGAGGGTTAAACCAGGCTGCTTCTTGGAGGCAAGAATTCTGAGGCTTCGTCTAACATACTTTGGACATGTTGTAAGGAGAGACCGGTCCTTGGAGAAGATCATCATGCTTGGGAGGGTGGAGGTCAGGTGCAGGAGGGGAAGGCCATCTAGGAAATGGATTGATTCAGTGACTGGGGTAATCAGAATGAGTGTGTCAGAGACAATGAGATTGGCATAGTACAGAACAGGGTTTAGGGCTGCTGTACGTAGGGTCACTATGAGTCGCAAGCAACTCAACATCACATAACAACCACAACAACAACAACAACAGCACGGGGCTTCAGTATAAGAACCACAGTAGGCCATGGCATTTTCAATTGCTTCATATTCTTATAAAACTTGGATGCTGAATAAAGAAGGCAAAAGAAAAATTAACTGTGCTGTTAGTGAGACTCCTTATCTCACACACTTTGGACAAATTGTCAGGACGGGTGAGTATTAGAAGGGGGTTTCATTCTTGGAAAGGTGGAGAGTCAGAGAAGGAGAGTGAAGACCCTCAGATGGATCAGCACAGTGGCTGTAACAATGGACTTAAGAACGGTGATGATTACAAAGATGACACAGAATCGGGAAAGGTTCAGATCTCTTGTGCCTAGAGTCACTATGAGTCAGAGTTGACTTGATGACACCTAATAACAACAATAAAAGGTTTCATAGGCTGTATTCTGCAAGATCAGATTGACGGGTTTTTTTCTCCCTTGGGATGGTTCATGAGTCTGAACAACTGATGCCATTGGCAGCTGTTATTTGACCATTTCTCCACCAAATTTTTGTTTTGTTTTGTTTTGTTTGCTTTTTAAATTAATTTTAATGAAAGTTTACAGAGATTTAGGGTTTCCATTCATTCGTTGTTGTGCTTTTCTCCCTGTCCACCCCTCCCCCACAATTCGTTCTTTGAAAAGTAAAAGAAAAATTCTTTCATTGTTATACAGTCCCTCCCCCCAAGTCCACTCCTCTGTACAGTCTTCATTCTGGATTCCTGTCATGACAATAATACCTAACCATTTATCCCTTTTTAACTGCTGTCTCCCTCATCTATTTCAATGAAGTATACATTATTTATCCCCTTTCTCAGTCTTCCCTCAACACCGATGTCAGTCCCATTTTGCAACAGTGGCCCTGTGTAATATTTGTCGTCTTGTGACTGAGTTACTTCACTCAGCATAATGTCCTCCAGGGTCACTCATTTTCTATAGTATTTCATGAGTTCCTTGTTTTTCAGTGCAGCATAGTATTCCATTGTGTGAATATATCAGAGCTTCTCTATCCATTCATTCGTTAATGAGCACTTAGGTTTGTTTCCAACTCTTTGCTATTGTGAAGAAAACCATGATAAACATGGGTGTGCATATATCTGCTTGAGTGGCGGTTATGGTTTCTTTAGCATATATTCCCAGTAGTGAAATTGGTGGGTCAAATGGTATTTCTATTTCCAACTTTTTGAGAAAGTGCCATACAGCCTTCCACAGTGGTTGCACCATTTTACACTCCCACCAACAGTGAATAAGGGTTCCAGTTTCTCCACAACCTCATCAGTATTTGGTGTTTGCTGTTCTGTTAAAATGTGCTATTCTTACTGGGGTGAGATGATATCTCATAGTTGTTTTGATTTGCATCTCTCTTAGAGCTAAGGATTTCGAACATTTCTTCATGTGCTTGTTAGCCATCTGAATGTCTTCTTTGGTGAAGTGTCACCAGAATTCTCTTGAGCAAACCAGGCCCATCCTTGAACTATACCATTTATGTTTCTGGATCAGATTTCGTGCTCCCTTTTCTCAGAGGAAAATGCACATAAAGCTGCAAAAAAAACAAAAAAGAAAACAAAACAAAAAACCCCACCAAACCAAAAAAAAAAAACCCCAAATAAACCAAACCCTAACCTACTATTTACAAGTCAATCCTCACATATACAACTCCCTGCCTTACAGAGCACAATGGTTCCACAAAGGGTTTTTTTCCCTACAATCTTTACAGAAGAAGATTATTAGGAATTTCTTCTGTAATGACACTGGATGGATTTGAATTACCAGCTAATAGATTATTAAGACAAGCACAAATAATTTTCCCCAAAGACCTTATTTTGAAGCTGTAAACTATAGGAATAGTTTGTGGTAGCATTTCACTGGGTGAGCCGAGCGCAGGATCAGTAACTTGCAGTTGACTTTTCTTAACGTCAACTGTTTCTGTCCCCCTTAATCTGAACTGTACTCCCCCACATTCAAACATTTTAGGGGTGAGGGAATAGCCACAATAACACATTATCTTCTTAAAGAAGAACGCTTGTAAAATAAAGGGTAAGAAGTGATAAAGGAGATTTGAAAATGTTCTTTGAAAACTAGTAATTAAAAGGAGCGTTGGTGGTCTATTGGCAAAAAGCTGTACTGCAGTCTTGAAGGCACATGGTTCAAATCCAACAGATGCTCCACTGGTGAAGGAGGAAAAATTTTCTCCTGTGCCAGTTGGATCCAACTTGATGGTATACAACAAGAAAGAGAACACATACACAGAGAGAGAGAAACAAAAACCCTAGTAACTCATCCACAGAGAAATAGTAGTTTGATTCAGGAAGCTGTTCTAACGTTGTTGTTAGTCAACCTTTACTTCAGATTGACAACTCATGTTCAAAAGACCAAAGCCCCCTCTGGTCCTGTGCCATTCCAGTGATTGGGCATTCTGCTGTGATTGACTGTGGTTTTAGGGATTGTATTTTGGAAGGAGATTGTCAGGCCTTTCTTCCTAGTTTGTCTTATTCTGGAGGCTCCATGGATATCTGGTCAGGGTCACAGCAATGCCTAAGCCTGTACTGACAAGTGTGGCTGCACATGAGAGGCACTGGCCAGGACTGGAAGCCAGATCTCCTGCAGGGAAGAGGAGATTCTACCAGTAAGTCAACAGTACATACAAAGGGCCCAGGGATTTCAGTATAAAGCTGCAATGGCCAGCCTTGGGTTCCGGACACCAAAGGCAGCTCAGGTCTAAAGCCTGGGACAGCGAGAGGAAAACTTAACAGTCTCACTCGAACTGACAGTCAAGGTTCTATTAAACAATGGTTTTGAACTATTGACTTACTGAGACAGTTATCCTCTTCAATAAACTTATAGTTTATTTTCTCTTGTGTTAGTCTTTTCACATATTTGCTTGTTTTAACTAGAAATGAGAAGCATTTTCACATTTAAAAGAATTTATTTAATAGCATTCTTTATAGAAAATAATGTTTGCCTTGCAAGGGAAGAGTACAATTGACTAATAAATACACTTAATTAATCTGACAAACAAGCAAAAAAAAAAATCCACTGACATTGAATTGAGTTCCAACTCATGGAGACCTGGGAAGTGAACTGGTTTGAACCAGTCCAATCTCCTGCTTAATCCTTGTATATGAATTTCTAGTGTATATATAACAAACATCTTGGGGACCTTGTTAAAAGGCAGACTTTGTATCTGGAGTTGTTGTGAACCATTGATTCAAAACTGACTCATAGCTGGCCCTGTGGTGGGTTTTCAGAGGCAGTTGATCACATAGGATGAGACTGCCCATTCTTCTCCTGCAGAGCTACTGGTGGATTTGAACCATGTACCTTCAGGATAGTAGCACAGCTTCTTACCACTAGGCCGTCACTCGAGGAGAGAATGAGCTTAGAACACATCCTTCAACTTTACTCCATTATTTCCTTGAAAGGAAGTTCATTTTCTTCTAGGGTAAAAGTGCAAAGAAAGAAAAACAACCAAAAAGGAAGAACATACTTGACATTTCTCAAGAGGAAAGAACTGAAGAAAATTATGAGGGATCATAGATTCTACTTAATGAACTTACTGTAATGACTGTTGTTGCTGTTGTTGTGTACCATCGAGTTGGAACAGACCCATAACTGTCCCTCTAGTGGGTTTTCAGAGGCAATTAATCTCCCATGAGGAGACTGCCCATTCTTCTTCCTCATAGCAGCTGATGAACTTGAACCGAGTGCCTTCAGGATTGCAGCTCGGATTCTTCCCACTAGGTCACCAGAGTTCATTATAATGACTAGACAGTAAAAATAGCATACCCTTCTGCCAAAAGTTAAAGGAAACAGAAGAACAAAAAGTTACTCCTTTGAAACATGTCAGTCCTGGAAAGAGAGTGATAGAAGGTTCCAAGAATCTGGGCAGCTTGGGGCAGCAAGGCTCAGTTGTAGCCTCTAGATTCACCCCTTTTCCTTAGAAACGCCAGCTGAAGCAGGGGAGGAGAGGGGTCAAGTAGTGAAACAATACTGCAAAGCTAACAGCTCCCAGCTTGAGGACGGGTCTATTGCAACACAGTCATCCCAGGTGCAGGTACAGGAACTCCTCCCACTACCTTGGTCTCACCAGAGACAGGATAAAGCAGACAGAAAAGTGGAATGATTGTAATTGCAGGGAACTAATTATCCCCAGGAATAAACAAAGATTTAGAAAACCAGAAGACAATAAGAATACACACAAAACCCTCTGAGAAAGCTAGAGGATGAGAAGAAGGAAAATGCTAAAGCAGAGGCTTTAGGGGCTCTTTAGTGCAAGCAGTTAAGGGCTCAGTTACTAATCAAAGGGCTAGAGGTTCAAATCCACCAAGACTTAAACCTCAGGAAAAAGGCCTAACAGTCTATTTCTGAAAGGTCACTGTTGTTGTAAGGAGCCATCAAGGCGACTACAATTTATAGTGACCCTATGAAGCACAGATCAGAACCTGGCTCCATCTTGCACCATATTGTGGTTGTTGTGTAATGTCAAGCTGGAAATGACCCATAGCTGACTCTCCAATGGGTTTTCAGAGACAGTTAATCACACATGAGGACCTTGTCCGTCTTTCTCCCGTGGAGCAGCTAGTGGATTAGAACTGTGTGCCTTCAGGATTGTAGAACAGCTTCTTTCCACGAGGCACCAGGGCTCCCCTATCATTGTTCCACAGCCACTGAAGACTCCATGGAGTACAGCTGCTGAGCTCTGCTCTGGCACATGGGGGGTTGCCTGGAGGCAGAATCAATCCGATGGCAACTAGTTGGTTTGTTATTTTTATTTTCTTTTAGTGGCTTTAGAATGACCAACAGACTATAAACTATCTAAAACAAAAATGACAAAATGACAGTACAGTCGCCTCAAAACCAAACCAAATCCCCAGATTATGTAGAGAAATAACAGAACAGAGTAATATTAAAGAAGTAAAAAGTAACAAAATAGAACAGAATCTGTTTTCTTATTTTGTTGTTGTTATGTGCCGTTAAGTGAGATTGTTCATCCTTCTCCTGTGAAGCTGCTCATGGATTCAAACCATGTGCCTTGGGGTTGTCAGCATACCGGAGCTCTTTGTTCTTGTCCTTAGTGTTTATTAAAGAAATACTTTCAAAAAGTAAAAGTTAACTGTAAGTGTATCTACTTATTTTTTTAAAATCTATTAAAGTATTTATAAAAAAAGAAAAAATTAGAATAGCAAATCAAAGTCTACTTGCTTGCTCATACAAAACAAAGTGAATTTGGAACAAAGACTTAATAGATGAGACGGAATAAGATGCTTGTGTACGTGTGAAAGAAAAGTTGTTGGGAGCATGGCAGGTGCGTGCCAGGATTAGCCTGGAGGCAAGAGTAACTCAAGTGAAGTGAAGGAGGAAACCCGTGAGAGGAGAGGAACATGTGGGGTGATGAGGAGTTGGATTGTCACAGAGCTCAGTGAAGGCTGTGGCTTTTACTGTGACATGGTAACCTCCTGGAGGTTCCTTATCTATGGTGTGCTAGAGTTCTGTTCTTTATGAATGGCATGCTAAAAATTCTATTTCTTTGACTGCTGCATGAAGAGCAGGCTCTGAGGGTAAAGGGCAGAACCAAAAACTAATTTGGAAGCATCTGCAATATTCCAGAATCTCTGGGTGGTGCAAATAGTTAGGCTTCTCAGCAACTAAGCAGGAGGTAGGAGGTTGAAGATCTCAAGCTCACCCAGCGGCATTTTAGAAAAAAGATGTGGTAATCTACCTCTAAAAAAGCAACCACTGAATGATTAAGTATCTGGATGACTATAACATGATAAACTAAAGATGCTTCCTCTCTCATTAAGAGAGAGAAATCACATGGGAAGAGATTTCCCTTCTTTAGCCTTCAGAGCAACTGGTAGATTTGAATCTCGTGTCTATGGTTTAGTAATGCAACACATTGCCACTAGGCCGTGAGAATTTCCTGTTCTTCTTTTTTAGTGTTTATTAGATAAATCTTTGATGAAATTAAAAGTGAATTGCAAATGTAGCTCTTAAAAAGAGACATCACAAAAGCAATCATGCATATAAGAAGTCATGATCTAAATACAAACCAAAACTAAATGTGGCATCATTCTAAATAAATATGCTGTTGTTGTTATGTGTCATCGAGTCACCCATGACTCATAGTGACCCTGTGTCCAGTCGCTCTGAAGCCTGCCCTATTCTGAGCCAGTCTCACTGATTCCAACACACCTACCCCCCATTGCCACAGTTATCATGTGAATCCATCTCATCCAGGGTATTCCTCTCCTGCGCTGTCCCTCTACCATTCTAAGCATGATGTCCTTCTCCAAGGGCTGTCTCTCCTGGCCACTTGCCTAAAGTATATGAGACGGAGCTTCAAAATTCTTGCCTGCAAGGAGAAACTTGGTTTCACCCTCTCCATGACAGACCTATTTGTTCTCTTGGCAGTCCATGGTATGTATGTTCCGTACTCTTCTCTAACACTACAACTCACAGGCATCAATTCTTCTGTAATACTTAGTCATTGTCCAGCTCTCTGAGCCAACAGTTGCGAAAACCCTGACCTAAATCAGACATATCTCAGTCTCCAGACTGACATTTGTTTCTTAGCACTCTGGAGAGGTCCCTGACAGCAGCCTTCTCCAATGCAATTCGTCTTCCTTAATTGCTGAGGCCAAGAGCATTGATTGTGAATCCAAGCAAGCTGAAATCAACAATTTCAATCTCTTCTCCATCCTAGTCCTGCCATTAGCCCAGTCATGAGAATTTTTGTCTTCTTGATGTTAAGTTTCACTCCAAATTGAAGACTACTACAGTCCTCGACTTTCTGCTGCAAGTGCTACAGGTTCTCCTCCATTTTGGCAAGCAAACTTGTATCATCTACATAATGCAAGTTGTTGATAAGTGTTTCTCCAATCCAGATGCTACACTCTTCCTCACAAAGTCCAGCCTCTCGAATGATCTGTTCTGCATATTGATTGAAAAGGTATGGAGACAGGATGCATCCCTGACACATTCCCTTCCTAATTTTGAGCCATTCAGTATTTCCTTGCTCTGTTCTGAAGACTGCCTCCTCATCCAAATATAGATTTTGTACAAGCACACTCTAGTGTTTCGGGATTTCCACTCTTCTCAAGGTTAGCCACAATTTGTTGTGATCTACAGTCAAATGCCTTTGTATAGTCTATCCGGAATGATAATATACTTGATCTAAATGTTAGAATTAAGTCCTCAGTGAGTGGTACAAGCACTGTAATAACTAGGTCTGTGTATCCGTTAGGTTCAACTAGATAAAAAAACCCAGTAAGGAATATTTGTGTATAGATATTTATATATCTATATATAGATATAGCTTTATTTCAAAGAAGAGCTGGCTAGTATTAATGTGGAGGCTGGCTAGGCAAGTCTGAATTCCAGCTGGTCATTATGAAAGATAGGTTCTTAAGGACTTTTTCTCAGGTCGACCAAGATGAGTGACATAAGAGATAGCCAAGATAGTCTCCCTTAGTAAAAATCAGCTGATTATGTAATTCAATCACAGCTACAAAATACCTTTAAAGAAACACCTAGATCACTAATTGAATAACTAGAGCACAGTCAAGTTAACTCATAAAGGTGAACATCACAGTCTGTGAAGAAGGCATCATAGTCTGAGACCATCTCCTGAACCTGAGATAAACAATAGATGCACAGTCATAATAACCACACTGGGAATTTTTTGCTTTCAGAAAACACTTTTAGAGATAACGTTATCAATAATTTTCAAGGGAGAATATACTTCTTGCCAACTCTGTCAATGTGGAGAGATGAATGTAACACTAAAGAATATCCAGACGCTTAGAAAAGAATGGTTACTACAGAAGTAACTGGGAGGTTATAAAAAATGTAAACATCCAATAGTTGAGAACTGATTAAATGAATGATGCTAAATTTATGAAATGAAACACTCTATGCATAGGGTACAAGTATGTTGTATCTCTTGCTATTCCAATATGAACAAAATTGAAAATTATATATTACATGAAAAATATCATGTAGATTAGTGTGTTTAGTGTGCCAAATGTATGTGTGTGTGTGTGTGTGTGTGTGTGTGTGTGTGTTTGCACATGCTACCTGACAAATGGAGGAAAGATTAAAGTTGTCAAGGATTTACTTTTCCTTGGACCCATAATCAGGGTCTGTGAAATCAGCAGTCAACTATGCAACATTTCTGCAACACTGTACAACACAAATGAATCTAGAGGATATCAAGCTAAGTGAAATAAGTCAATCACTAAAGGACAAATATTGTACAAGACACCATTGCAAAAAACTGAAGAAAAGTTTGTACACAGATAGACTCATTCTATCATAGTTTCCAGGGAGAAGGAAAGGAGTAGAAAATTGATAAATAGAAAAAAAAAACAACCACTTAGTAGGATGAGTGATAGAAAGACAATTGGGGTATTGTAATTAATGTTACAGAGCAAAATATGCATGAATTATTGTTTGAAAAGTCAACATGCTTTGTAAACTTTCCCTCAAATTACAATTAAAAAATAGAAATAAAACAATATGTTTCATTGGGTAAATACATTGGGAAGGACCTCTCTAAAATGTTAAAGGAAAAAAGGCCACTTTAAAGTGTTAAAGAAAAAAGATGTCTCTTTGAAGACTAAGATGCACCTGAGCCAAGCAATCTATGGTATTTTCAATTCATTCTTAAAGTCAAGGATGAACAGTTGTTGTTGTTGTGTACCATAGTCAGAACTGACCCATAGCTGACCCTCCAATGGGTTTTCAGAGGCAGTTAATTGCTCAGGGGGAGATTGCCTAACCTTCTCCCGTGGAACAGTTAATGGCCTCGAACCCTGGGCCTTTACGATTGCAGCACAGCTTCTTGCCACTATGCCACCAGAGATCAAATTAACAGAGAATGAGGGGAACTGAAGAAGAATTGTCAGTTTTAAATACTGAATACATCATGGGCTGCCAGATGACCAAGCAAATCCGTTTCCGAAGAAGTACAGTGAGAATTCTCCTTGGGAGTAAGGATGGTGAAACATTGTCTTTGGGGGTAAGAATCAGTAACTTGAAATTTGTTTAAAGGTGCTGAGAAACCAAAGAAGGAAGCTAGTAACCTCATTATTAGAACTTCTCTCTCTCTTTTTTTTTAAGAAGTTGCTTACTGAGACAAGTGGCAAAATCAAGCTTGAGCATCTATATCCCACATAGAGAGAGAGGTTTTATATCTCTGATGAAAAAGTCTGTTTGGGACCTGACCAAGTCTCCAGTTTGGAGGCTCATGTGTGAAGTGGTTGGATTCTCAAAGGTGAGTTTTCTTGTTTTGGTGGAGGATTGGGTGTGGACTGTTTGGTTGTTTTTTTAATTTTGTTCAGAATAGTGTGTGAGCTGATTGGATTTGCTGTATTTAGCTAATGAGCTATGGGCTAGGTGGGTGGGCCTTTGTATTTAAAAGTCAGTTGGATGCCTGGTGTTAATTGTATTTGAGACAAAAATTCTTCTAAATGGTAAAGCACTGGTCTGTCAATTTGCTGTACTGAGGTAACTTACAGTTTCTGTGATGCTGAATGCTGTGCCTCTGGTGTGTCAAATGCCCAAATGGTTACCCATGGTGAACAGTGTTTGGGGCTCCTAGATTAAGATCGGCTTGGAAGCAAGAATGGCATCTGCTTCCTAAACAACATACCTGTGGAAACTCTATGAATTTAGAAAAATGACAATAGTTACAGAACAGGGTTCAGGTCTTTTGTTCGAACCGTTGCTATGAGTCCTGCTCAACACCACAGCACTTAACAACAAATGTGGCATGTTGCTAGGATTCTGGACCTTTAAGGCCACCTTAGCTAGTATAACATACCAGTAGCTCAGCAAGCAGAAGTGAGCTAACAACAAGTAGGCCTAAATATTAGGTCTCACCAAAGCCTATTTCATCATAGCTATGTTATGAAGATGAGTCAGTTCTTAGAGGAAGTTATCATACTTGGTAACATAGAGAATTATAACAAATGAAGAAGACTCTCAACAAGGTGTATTGATAGTGTGGTTGGAAAACTGGGTTCCAACATAGTAGATTGTGAGGATGATCTAGGACTAGGCAGTGTTTCATTCAACTGTATAAAGGGTCACTATGAGTCAGGAGTGAGTCAATGACACCTAACAGTACAACGTGTGTGTGTGTGTGTGTGTGTGTGTGTGTGTGTGCAATAGAAACTTTCCTAGAATGTGCATATAATTAATACGAATATGGAGCCACCATCTATTTGTCAGTTTGTCATCCTGTGATGGCTCGTGTGTTTCAGTGGAACGTCCTGATTAAGACTTAGTAGGGGGGGAAAACAAAACAAAACACTATGGCTTGAATCAGATGCACCTTAGTCTTTAAACTGACATTTTTGTGTCAGGCGGATCTTGGCTAAACACAAAAAATACCAGAAAGACATTTGTATGTGTTTGACTAAGGAATTAACTAAGACATTGACTGAGTGAATCATAATAAATTATAGAGAACACTGAGGAGAATGGAAAGCCCAAAACAGTTAATTGTGTTTTTGTGAACTGATACCTACATCAAGAAATAATCTTTTGAATAGAACAAATTAAAATTGTGTGTTTTAAAATCAGTGAATTGTGCATCAAGGTTGTATCCTTTTTCATATTTATTCAATCTGTATGCTGAGCAAATAAATCAAGAACTTGGCCTTTCTGAAGAAGAATGATATCAGGATTAGGAAAAGACTTGTAAATAATCTTTATTAGGCAGATGACACAGCCTTGCTTTCAGAAGTGAGGAAGATTAGAACTTCTTACTTCAGAAGATCAAAGTGGAGTATATTTCAACAGGAAGAAAACAAAAATCTTCATCACTGGCCTGATAAGCAACCTCATGGTCGATGGAGAAAGACTGAAGTTGTTAATTATTTCCTTTCACTTGGATGCGCACGCAACACTGATAGTAGAGAAATCCAAAGAGGTATTACACTGGGGAAATCTGCTGTCAAGAACCACTTATGTGAGATTACTGATTGCCTTATGAATATCTATGAGTTTATTTAATATTTGGTACCCATCCTTCACTGCAGTTTAAAAACATAATGGTATAGAAAGTGAAACCATTAAAATATAAATATAATTGCATATAAAAATATTACATATACAGACATCATAAATAACAGAAATACAGATTCTGCTTTGTGGAATAATTTTTCTTCTAATGATGTCAATTATTGGATCAAACGAAGGCCAAGTAATTGTCAGTATCACAGTGGATCATCACAAAAAATTGTTTCAAGATTTCTGAATGATAAACAAACAGAATTCTGTAGCCAGAATACTTTTCTTGGGTGAAAAGCTAATGTTGAAAACTATAAGGAGGAGTTGCTACCGTATTCTTCATTGCTGGCCTTGTATATTGCTTTGTTTGTAAACTATTCAGTCCTACTTCATTTAATTCTCAGTTTCCTAAGGGTGATACAACTTGATATGATTGACTTATAACTTGACTATGATTGAGAAACATGAAAACAGTCCAATTCAGAGACTGCATTTTGTTATATTAACTCAAAGACATGGCGTGGCTTAAATCAGAAACTGGAAATATATCCATGTCAGCATTGAAAAGCTGCTTCATAATGCATTGTTGTAGCCGTTACAACAATTACTGGATGGGGACTGTCTTCAAGGAAGAAATGAAGTGTCCAATTTTCTATAAAAATAGACATTTATGGGGTTATCTTGAACTTGTTGACTCACTTGTTTGACCTATTTTTAGTAGGTCACATCTCAAAATATAGTAACATAGGAAAGAGCAATGCATAAATTCAACTCATTCATGACCTTCCTTTGGATTTTTGAGCTTGTAAATTGAGTATGTTGACCATTTTCCTCCTGAGGAGCCACTGGTGGATTTAAACAACTGCATTTGAACAAAAAGCATGGCCTTTATGTTAGAAGCAGGAACCCTTACAGATGGACTGGGCAACCATACGAATTAACAAACAGAGTGATAAAACTCCATCAACTATCTTCAGAAAAGTAAGGGCACTATGTTTCAGTTTGTCTATAGATTTCACATCTGATATTTCTCATACAGATCACCTAAGTATTGTTCTGTTTTGTTTTTTACTGGTTTACTTACAAAGTTCATATACATTGTGTTTCACATTATTCTTCATTCACATTGTGTTTCATGCTATCATGGACATGCATTATGGTTTTTTGTGGTTTTTTAATATCCAATAAAACTGGTCTTTAATGTTAAAAATAATAATAATAATAATAATATTTTCACAAATGCAAATTGAAAGCATTATAACTTTTTCCCTTTTTCTTTTTTTATGAAAATTATTTTTTAATTGACTATTAATTTGATTGAAAATTTACAGAGACTTTGGATTTCCATTCATTCATTGTTGCACTTTTCTCCCGTCCCAACCCTCCCCCCTAGTACACTACCCTCTTGGAAAAGTAAAAGAAAAATTCTTTCATTGTTTTACAATCCCTCCACACAGGTCCACCCCATTATGCAGACTTTGCTCTGGACTCCTAATAATAACAAAAATACCTAATAACATACCCCTCTTAAGCAGTTTTCTCCCTCATATGTTTCAATGCAGTATACATTATTTATCCCATCTTTCTCAATCTCCCCCAACTCTGAGGTCAGTCCTGTTTTACAACAGTGGCACCGTGCAGTATCTGTCCCTTTGTAACTGAGATACTTCATTCAGCATAATGTCCTCCAGGGTCACCCATTTTGAATAATATTGCATGAGTTCCTTGTGTTTCAATGCAGCGTCGTATTCCATTGTGTGAATATACCACAGCTTCTCTATCCATCTGTTTGTTGATGGGCACTTAGGTTGTTTCCAACTCCTTGCTATTGTGAACAAAGCTGCAATAAACATGGGTGTCCATTCATTATGTTTTATAAAGTTAATCACTATTGAACCTTGCCCATCATTAACCTGTCTTTTCATCCAGGTCCCTAATCATGTCCTTCCTCTCCTCCCTCCACTCATCAAACTAAGATACTTAGCTCCAACAGATGGAAAATCTGTCAGGAAAATAATCATATTTGCTAGCTTAAAAAGTTAAGACTGGTAACAAAATTCCAAATCAAGTACTTCATTGTTTGAAGATCCCAAAGTTGATTTTTTCTAAATCTAGCCCTCTGACAATGATGGCAATATGTCAGGGCCTTATAAAGCTATGCAACCAAAAATTTTAAAACATAATGGGCTTGCCATTTCCATACCACCCACTGATAATTTTGTAGGAGCTCTGGTGGCCTAGTGGTAAGAATCAGCACTGCAAACCCAAAGGTACATGTTTCAAATCCACCAGCTACTCCATGGGAGAAAGATGGGTAATCTCCTCCTGTGTGATCAGCTATGGTTCGGTTCTGACTCAGTGATACTCAATAACAATAACAACAGTGTTCCAGATAAGTGTCTAAAAGCAGTTTCCCCTCCATCCCCCAGTGTGCATTTATTCTACATATTTTTGCCACCTCTACTTGCTGGTGGGCTATTCTTGAACTATATTTAGGCAATGATCGTGTATTATATAGAAATGCTATTCTATTGAACTCGTTGAAAAGTGTGTGTTAAACACATTAAAAAGCACGTAAAACCCCCCTGCTATAGTAATAAGGTTTTGGATAATCTTCAGTAGAATCATGTGATAGCAATGATATTGTTTGATAATTTCCGCACTCTTTCGGGTCACTTTTCTTTGGAATGGGAACAAACATAGATCTCTTCCAGTCAGTGGGTCAGGTTGTTGACCTCCAGATTTCTGGTGCAACTTGGTGAGCACATCCAGGGCAGAGACTGTTTGTTGAAATATGTCAATTGGTATGCCTTCAATTCCTGGGGCCTTGTGTTTCTGCCAATTCTTTCAGAGCCGCTTGAACTTCTTCCTTTATCACCACAGGTTCTTGCTCATATGTTGTTTAAAGAAATTCTTCTGTGTCCACCAATTCCTTTTGGTCCAATGACTCTGTATACTCTTCTTGCTTGCTGAAATTGAAGAGGACCTGAAACACTTGCTGAAGAAGATCAAGGACTAAAGCTTTCAATGTGGATTGAAGCTCAACATCAAGAAAACAAAGATTCTCACAACTGGGCCAAATGGAAGCATCATGATAAATGGTGAAGAGATTGAAATTATTAACAGCATTTGTTTGCTTGTCTCCACAATCAAAACTCTTGGCATCAGCAACCAGGAAATGAAAAGCAAATTGTATTGGGAAAGCCTGCTGTCAGAGACCTCACCAAAGTACTGAAGAGCAACAATATCAGTCTGGAGACTAAGGTGCACCTGACACAGGCCATAGTCTTTACAATTACTTGCTACACATCAGAAAGCTGGACAATAACTAGGGATGATAGAAGGAGCTGTAGTGCTAGACAAGAGTATTGAATGTACCATGGACTGCTAGGAGAACAAACAGGTCCATCCTTGAGAGAGTTAAACCTGGCTGTTTCTTGGAGGCAAGGATTCTGAAACTTCATCTGACACACTTTGGATGTTTCAAGGTTGGTTCAGTCCTTGGAGAGGGACATTATGCTTGGGAAGGTGGAGGAACAGTACAAGAGAGGAAGACTCTCAATGAGATTGATTGATTCAGTGACTAGTGTAATGGGGGTAGGTGTGTTAGAGACAATAAGATTGACACAGGATAGAGCAGAGTTTTAGGCTGTAAGTTGCAGGAGACTTGATAGCACGTAATAACAACAACATCAATAATAATGAATGAAATCTAATAATCACACACTCAAGTCCTAGATACGTTAAGGAATATTACTTGAGACAAGACCTAAAAGGGATGTATCAAAAAGGAAGCTATAGCATTGCCAACAAAATGCAAACACTAGAGAATGTACTTAGGCTTTGTTATGTGGTGCCATATATTGCAGCAATGTCATCAGATGTCAGGCTCTCCAAGATTCAGAAATAACTTTAAACACATTCATTGGTCTCAGTAATTAATAGAATTTCTATATAATTTAAGAAACTATGGATGTTTTTGAAAACACAACAAAACATATTTAATAGTACAGTTTATCAGCAGTTCACCTCAGAAGAATTAAGCTTGGGGATCCATTAAATGACAGAAGTACATCAGAAGTGTTGAGTAAGAGAGATAAATTCCTCATAATAACATACTATGCTATCATCGACACACTTTATTCTTGCAGGAAAAGAAGAATAAACAGTTGTGTTGTTGTGGTTGTTATGAGCCATTGATGTAATTAACGCTCAGTGCGACCCTGGGAACCACATATCAGAATCCTGCTCTATCCTGTGCCATCCTCACAATCTCCCACATGCTTGACCCATTGTTTGAGTATCTGTATCCATACATCTTGTTGAGAATCTTCTTTTCCTCTGATCATTCACCTTTCCCAGCACAATATCTTTTTCCAAAAATGTTCTCATTAGTGAAGAATAAAAGTATATTAAGTTTTTCAAATAGAGATTTTTGTCCTTGAGCAATGTGAATATATTTATAAAGGATGCATGAAGGCTTCAAGAGAGTTGTTGTTGTTGTTGTTGTTGTTGTTGTTGTTGTTGTTGTTATGTGCCGTCGAGTCGCCTGCGAATCATAGGGACCCTATGTACAACAGCCCTAAACTCCGCTCTGTCCTGTGCCAATCGCACTGTCTCTGACACTCCCATCCCAATTATCCCAGTC
>NW_006399983.1:2965854-2967518 GCF_000299155.1 Elephantulus edwardii
CCATGGCAATGCGCCTTTTCATTTCCTGGCTGCTGGTGCCAAGACTGTTGACTATGGAGCCAAGCAAACTAAAGCTGTGTACAATCTTAATCTCTTCACCATCCATCCTGATGCTGCCAGTTGGTCCAGTGGTACTGACTGGAAACAGGCAAGGGAAGAGTAGAACAACGAACACCTGTAGAAAGAATTGTTTAAACCCGAATTTGACATCAGTGATGCCTGGCTTGCCTTCCAGAAACCTCTGGCCTGAAAACTGTCATGCCATTTTTTTGTCATCTCCTCATCACTATTAAAACAATTGGCTAATTTTTACCACCACCCCGCTCACCTTACATTGAGCAGGTTTAGAGGCAGAAACTCAGTATCTCCTCCCATAAAGAAGAGAAGCAGAAACCACAGTGTCCATTTGGGCGAGAACTTCCTGCATGAGACAGATAGAAACCAGGATCACCAGCAGCAACAGCAGCAGCAGCAAATCAGAAATTCAGAAACTTTGTTTGACATAGTTAGGGCATGTTGTCAAGAGGTGTCTGTCCTTAAAAAAGACATCATGCTAGGAAAAACAGATGGTCATCAACAAAGAAGCAGACGCTCAACCAGAGAGACTGACAGTGGTGACTTAAGCAATGAGCTTGAGTAAAGAACTTGAAAATGGTGCAGGATAGGACAGGGTTGTAATTTGTTGTTCAATGGATCACACTGTGCATGATAGTCAATTAAGTGACACCTAATGACAACAGTGGAAGGAGGAGTGGCATCCACTTCTGTAATAGCTTGCCTCTGGAAACCAACCCTATGAACCTGGAGAGAGGATGAGAGACACCCAAGCATCGAGGACTCTCCTTCAGAGGGTTGCTATGAGTCGCCTGTGACTCGATGGCACTTAACAACAACCACAATTACAAAAGCAGCAAAACAGCCCTTTCTAACTTGAATTGTAAATTGTTGCTTTCCTAATAAACCCCATAATTGTGAGTAAAAAGAAGTTAGGGAAATTGAAGCACACCTAAAATGGCAACTTTCATTACTGTAAACCGAACGGGAAAACAATCTGCTTCTAGAGCTCCTTATCTATGTTGTTGTTGTTATGTGCCATCGAGTCGCTTGCGACTCATAGCAACCCTGTGTACAAGACCTCTATACCCTCTTCTATCCTGTGCCAACCTAGCCATCTCAAATGCATTTATTGCCACCTCTCCAGTCACAGAATCAATCCGTCTCATCAAAGGTCTTCCTCTCCTTCGCCGCCCCTCTACTCTGCCAAACATGATGTCCCTCTCCAAGGACCAGTCCCTCCTTGCAACATGCGCAAAATACATCAGGCGAAGCTTCAGAATCCTTGACTCCAGGGAACATTCTGGCTTCACCCTCTCCAGGACAAACCTGTTTGTTCTCCCAGCAGTCCATGGTATATTCAAAACTCTTCAGCACCACAGCCCAAAGGCATCAATTCTCTTTCTATCAACCCTATTCACTGTCCAACTCCCTGACGCATAGCATTCAATTGCGAAGACTATAGCCTGGATCAGGCGCACCTTAGTCTCCAGTCTGACATTGTTGCTCTTCCGTACTCTTAAGAGGTCCCTCACAGCCGACTTTCCCAGTGCAATTTGTCTCTTAATTTCCTGGCTGCTGTTACCAAGAGTGTTGGCTGTGGAGCCAAG
>NW_006399983.1:2970880-2972948 GCF_000299155.1 Elephantulus edwardii
AGTGGTATTCACTGGACTTCCTTGTTTGTATATGGATAGTATCCTGTTGCTCACCACATTGTATTTCAGGATGGATCTAGAAATGACTTTTTTAATTATGAAACCAACCCCATTCTTTCTCACCTTTTCATCCCAGCATAGTAAATCATATAATCGTCTGATTCAAAATGTCCCATGCCAAGCCATCTCATTTTGCCTATACCTAGTATGTCAATATTTCTGCGTTCCATTTCTTTCTTAACAATGTCCAATTTTCCTACATTCATGCTTCTCACGTTCCATGTTCCAATCACTAGTGTCTGCTTACAGCTGTCCCTTCTTCTCTGTATTTTCATTTCTAAGATCTCAGTCTCAATTGCCATGTCTGCTAGTCCAAGCAATAGTCTAAATGTGCTCTACTGTAAGGTATTAACCCATGAGAAGGCAATCCTGGAATGGAAGTTGCACATTACAGTTGTACTTAAGAACTTTAAATTGAAGTCATATTGGCTGCATCTAAGAGATTCACAGCAGCATGATATGTTCAGAGTCAGAAATCCTGATGGCTTGAGACTTAGGCTATCACATCAGGGGCTGATCAATGGGAGATGGGTATTGAATGGTGTAGGCAAATGGAGGAAGGGTTGGTGGTGGAGTAAGGAAGCGTCGGCAGGCTGTAACATTGACTCTATTGGTTATTGTTATAACTGGACAATTGTATTTCATCAGTTCTTTTCTGTGGAATGCTTGTCTGTCAGATACTATTATATATATTTAAAGATTGAGACAGACTAGGAGGAAGGATTGGCCATCCATTTTCGAAAAGACCTACGTACAGTAGAAAACCCCCCTTATCTATAGTGATGTAAAATATGTGATAGAGATGAGTATTACAGATTACTTGGAGTGTATGTAGCTTTTTTGAAAGTATTAGACCTTCATAGAGAGCTCTGATGGCCTAGTAGGTAAGGAATTGTGCTGCTAACACAAATGCAGGCAGTTCGAATCTACCAGTTGCTCCAGAAAGATGGACAATCTCTTCCCATGTGATTTACAGACTCTGAAAACTCATTTGTTGTTGTTGTTATTGGGTGCCATTGAGTCGAGTATGACTCATAGATACCCTACAAACAAAATATCTGTTCAATTCTGTGCCATCCTCACACTTCGTGACACACTAGAGCCCATTACAGCAGTCACCTTGTCAATCTACCTGGTCAAGGGTTTCCCCCCCTTTGCCAACCCTCCACTTTCCTAGGATCATGTCCTTCTTAAGGAATATTCCCTCCTAGCAACATGCCCAAAGTATGCAAAGCAAAACATTATCATCGTTGCGTCTAAAGAGGACTCTGGCTGCACCTTCTCCAAGATACAGCTGTTTGTTCTTTTGGCCATCCATGGGATGTTCAGTGCTCTTCTCCAACACCACAGTTCAAAGACATCAACTCTTCTTCTGTCATCCTTATCCATTGTCCAGCTCTCATACGCATAGGAAGTGATCAGAAAGACCATGGACTGAATAAGATACACTTTAGTCCTCAAACAGACATCATTATTCCTCAATAATTTAGAGAGGTCCCTAACTGCAGATTTTCCCAATGCAATGCATCTCCTGATTTCCTGACTGCTGGTAAGAAGGATGTTAATTGTGGATCCAAG
Source organism: Elephantulus edwardii (assembly GCF_000299155.1). Taxonomy (NCBI): domain Eukaryota; kingdom Metazoa; phylum Chordata; class Mammalia; order Macroscelidea; family Macroscelididae; genus Elephantulus; species Elephantulus edwardii. The sequence goes on from NW_006399983.1 coordinate 2,972,519, forward strand.
CAAGATGAAGTTGTTGACAATTCCAATCTCTTCTCTCTCCACCATGATGTTGCCATTGGTCCAGTGGCAAGAATCTTATCTTGACATTGTATGCAATCCATACCGAAAGCTGCATTTTTTGATCTTCTGCAATAAGTCCTATTCAATTTCAGCAAGCAAAATTGTGTCATCTGCACAATACAGGTTACTGATTAATCTTCCTCTAATCCTGATGCCAAATTCCCCTTCATAGAGTCCAGCTTCTTGAATAATTTACTCAGCATACACATCGGATAGGTTTGAAGAGAGAATACAACCCTGACACTCTTCTTTCTTAATTTTAAACCGTGCAGTATGACTTTGAGTCTATCCCACCTGAATTTCAGAACCATCTCAGGAACAGATTTGAGGCTTTGAACACTAATGAACGAAGGCCAGATGAGTTGTGGGA
>NW_006399983.1:2974719-2995395 GCF_000299155.1 Elephantulus edwardii
GAGTTTAGGGCTGTTGTACATAGGGTCGCTATGAGTCACAGGCGACTCGTCGGCACATAACAAAAACAACAACAACAACAGTATTTCCTTGCTATGTTCACACAACAGCCTCTGGTCCAGGTATAGGTTTGCCATGAGCATAACTAAGTGCTGTGAGACCACCATTCTTATCAATTTCAGCCATAACTTGTTATGAGCCACAAAGTCAAATGCCTTTGATTAGTCAAAAAGCACAAACAGACATTCTTCTGGTATTCTTTGCTTTCAGTGTGAATCCATCTGACATCAGCAATTATATCCCTGGTGCCATCAATTCCTGGAGCCTTCTTTTTTGTCAGTGTCTTCAATGTAGCTTCCACTTCCTCTTTCATTATAACTGGCTCCTGTTCATATGGTAGTTCCTCTGACCTACAGCCCTCAGGTCTTGTGCTAATTATGTTTGGGAGAACATTGTTCTAAGTAGTGAGACATTTGTCTGTCAGTTTGCTGTACTGTGATAACTTGGGGTTGCTATAATACTGAAAGCTATGTCACTGCTTTGTCAAATGCTTTAAAAGTTACCCATGGTGGAAAGGTTCTGGTAGAACTCCCAGATTAAGACAGACAAGGAAGCAGGATTGGTCATCCACTTCTTAAATAATAGGCCTTTGAAAACTTGATGAATGCTAGAGGAAAACCCACTTGCAGGTTACATATGAGTTGGACATATTTGATGGAACACAACAACAACAATAATAGTAGACTTTTGTAGATGGCAGGAAGGCTTAAGCACTATCCAGTACTTCTGAGTTAGGAAATTTGCTTTTGAATCAATATGTAGATCCTCCTAGGACTGCAAAGTTTAGGTTTAAAATTGGAACAATTGCTTTGTCTTTGGGTGTACTGAGGTAGGAAAATCCAGTGCCTGTCAAGAGCTCCATTCCAGGACTGGAAGGTAAAGGGAGCTGGCAAGTAGGCAGCCTGGTATGCTCACTCAGTGTGACCACCTGGGTCCACTTGATGAGGCAAAGTGCAAGAAATCAGCAATGAAGAGATGGCTTGATTTGAGCATGTTCCGTTGGTACCCTTGACATAGCACACACTGTTGCTAAGGATGATGTTTGGCTCTGTAAATTGCTTCAGTCTGATGGCTTACATGTTGCTCTGGTGGGTCACTCACCTTGTCATTCTTGCTGGTAGGAGAAAGGGTTTTCAGTTTGGAGATTAGTCCTGCAACAGACTGAAATACAAACCTTTGTAGAAAACTATGACATCCTTTCATGAGAACTACATGCACAAATTCAGGAAAGAATTGTTTCTCATGTAGGCAAGTATGATTCCATAATAAAAGATAAAATACAGCACATATATCACCCCATATTTCTCAGTGCAAAAACTCCATTATATTTATTTCTAACTTTAACGATTACAAACTGCACAACAGAATGAATGTTTGCCTTTGTCTGTTGAGACTCAAAGAACCTCAGCACACAACAGTGATTCAAAAAAGACTTGAATCATTATCCTTATTTTATATATACATACACAGACATATATATATATGCATACATGTACGTGTGTGTGTGTGTGTGTGTGTGTGTGTGTGTGTGTGTGTCTATCTCAGGAGTGGCATCCACATCCTAAACAACATGCCTCGGGAAACTCTATGAATTTCGATAAATGTCGATAGTTGTAGAGGGGCTTCAGGTCTTTTGCTCACAGGGTCTCTGTGAGTCATGCTCAACTCGAAGGCAATCAACAACATACACAGACTACATATATACACAGAATACACACACACACACACGCACATATTTGGAAGCAAGAGTGGGATCCACTTCCAATATAGCTTGCCTCCAGAAACCCTATGAACCTGGAGAAAGGATGAAAGTTATAAAAGTGTCCAGGTCTTGCATTCAGTGGGTCGTTATGAGTTGCTTACAATAAGCACTTTTGCTCAGCTGCTTATTTGTGAAAAAATAAATTAAAAACCTGTATGAACATAGAATAGAAAGCTATAATTTTAAGTTATAACATGTTAGAAGTTAAAAATCTATCTAAAAAGTAATTTCTTATAATTATTTTGTAATCATTACATTTCATGACATCATTTCATGTATTTATTCTTAATTCTAACATTTTCTACAAAATGAGTATTAAAATTGAAATCTGTGCCATTTAGGTAAAATTGTTGAAAGTCAGTTTTTCATGTGAGAGAATAACTGAATTTTACAATGATAGTTGAAACAACTAAATTGACTGACTCATTTTCTTTATTATGGAATATATAGAATAATATTTTCACAGAAAATTACATATGTAGTAAACAACTTGTTAGGGATCTCTGGTGGCTTAGTGGTATAAAACTTCACTGCCAGCCCAAGGTCAGGCAATTCAAATCCATCCGCTTTGCTGGAGAAAGATAGGCTATTTCCTTCCATGAGACTTATAGTCTTTGAAAAGAAGAGCTGGAGAGTCATCTATAAGTTGGATGCAACTATATAGAATATAATAATAACAACACAGAACTTGGTAATTCTACAAATATAAAAAATTCTATAATCTGGTTAGTCTTATTCTACCAAATTGACATATACTACTTTCCTATACAGTGATTAATATTATGACCTCACTGTCATCATATATTTTCAACTCATAGCAACCCTATAGAACAAAGTAGAAATGCCTCCTAGAATTTCCAAGGCTAAAAACCTCTATAGACGTGGACCGCTACCTCTTTTTCCCATGGTGTAGTTGGTGGATTAGAACCACTGACTTTGTGCTTTTAACTCTATATCACTCGATTTATTTTGCCAATATTATATATCATGTTTTCATATTCATTGCTATGGAGTTGAAACTTATTTATAGCTGACTCTTCAGCAGGTTTTCAGAGGCTATAAATTACATGGAAGGAGATTGTCCATCTTTATCCCTTGGAGAAGCTGGTGGATTTAAAGAGCCAGAGAGAGGAAGTATTTGGTTCAAATCCCCCAGCTGCTCATTTGCTGAAAGATTGCCAGTCTCCTGCAGTCTGATTTACTACCTCTAAAAACACGCTAGAGGGTCAGTTCTGATCTGACGACACCAAACAACAGCCATACTAATATTATATTTTTAATGATATATTATGATGGCAAGTGGACACACCAGGGCTATACGACCTAGATGGATGTTTGACCAGAAACAATTAAAAACAGGCCTGACGGCTGTGGATTAGAATCACCCATCTTTGACTTGGTAGCATCACTTTCAGTCCATTAGGCCAATTGGTCTCTCTCTATGTTGTTCAGTGCTGTTGATTTGCAGGCGACTCAAAGTGACACTATGAACCTGCTGTGAAGCGGAACACTGTGACACTGATGTGTCAAATGCAATAATGGTTACCCATGGTGGACAGTGTTTGGTGGAGCTCCAGATTAAAATAAGCTTGGAAGCAGGAGTGGCATCCACTTCCATAATAGCTTGCCTCCAGAAACCCTATGAAACTGGAGAGAGGATGAAAGGCATGCAAGTGTTGAGGACTTTCATTCATAGGGTGGCTATGAGTTGCCTATGACTCGATGGCACTTAACAACAACAACAACAGCAACAACATATTATTAAGGTCGCATTTCAAATGAAGTTACATCACACACAGAGGGGAAAGGTTGTTGGTTTGCATTCAACAGCTACACTGAGGAAGAAAGATGGGCAATCTCTTCCCCTTAAGCCTTGGAAATGTGATGGAGCATTACTAGAAATTGGAACACACTCAATGGCTGTGAGTTCGTATAGCTCACTATTCGATGTAAATTTGTGAATAACTTGAGGAAGAGTCAACAGTATTTAGGAGCCTCACATACTCTATTCTAGCTCTATACGTAAAAGTAGATCCTACATGAAGAACGGGAGTAGGTTCTGACTGGCTAGGCAACTTGCTCAGTCTGCTCAGGTCATGTATCTCAGAGTGGCCACTATCAATTCTTCTGTTTATTACTGTTGTTTCCACCCCCAATATCCATAAGCCATGCATCATGGGGATATGGAATGCTACAATCGAGCACCCAAGCTTTCCTACCAGCAACTTAGTACTAGTCCACACTTGTGATTCCTATGTTCTGTGCCCCATGGAGTTCGCTGGCAGCCACAGCATCCACAATCTAAGTAATTGCTATCCCGCACAAATTTAGCTTTGTATATAGATTTGCAAAACTTGGGAAGAAAAAGGGTTGGTCATCATACCATCAAGTCAAGGAGTGAGGTTTGGGCAAGAGCTCTTGTCGCCCCATTCTCAACTCAATTCCCTGACACACTGTGTTATTGGTGGGTTGGATTGCCCTTGAGAGGTAGGATTTTACAAGAGTTGCTTCAGGCAGTGAAAGCTTGAGGATATCCCTGTTCTCTCTCCTTCCACACACTCTGTGTGATTTTTCCTTGGAGAAGAAACCAACGAATATCCTGACACTTGACTTTCTTATTTCCAGAAAGATCCAATGCAGAAAAACAGTGTAGAATAGAAACTGAATCCTGTCTTATCCACTGTCTCTTGTTCCTCTGTGTGAGGAAACCATTGTACAGAGGTTGTTACTGCCAGTGGCCTTGGTAACAGAATAATTGGTGTACAGTCTGAAAGTCATAAACTTAATAAAACTGTAGTTTTATTGCACTTCACCCTCATCTCTGATTAAATCAGATCTGCATAATGTGAAGATATTAAATTTCCATGTTTCTAATTTTCTCTCCCCTGCCAATGGGGAAGTTCTGTTGTGAGGAAGCCCTGCCAGTGGGCTGGGAACATCTCAGCTCTTGATTTTGCTGAAAAATGGTTTTTAATAATTGGTGCTGGCTGGCCCGCAAAACCAGCCGACTTGTGAGACATGGCTGGATTCTAGCTCTGTGGAGATTCAGCTGCTTCCCTCTGGCAGGTGGAGATTGTGAGGGGCATGGAGAAGTGATGAGGGAGGAAAATGATAGCAGAGGAGAAGATAGGACATCAAAGAAATGCATTGATTCAAGAGCTGTTACAAAGCACTGTATCGGGGCCAAATTTATGTGAGAGCTGGTGCTTAGGAGATAAAGGCAATGAGTGGAAGGTGCTAATGGTCTAAATGAAAAGCTCATCTTGATCATTTCTCCCCACACCTCTTCTTCCAATAGGAATAGAAATTGGGAATAAAATTGGGGCTAGTAAAACAACACACTTCTACGTGACTACGTGCCAGGAACTGAGCTAAGTTCTCCAAGGGATATAAAGCCTCAGCCCTTAAGAGTTTCGACTCTAACAGGCATAATTTACAAACCACTGGAATATTTGAGAGGGAGATTTGATGAGAGGGGAAAGACACTACAATAATTTTGTGCAAAGAGTGCTTCCTTCTAACCGAGGCCCTTATTTCTATTAGTTTGTTTGTTTCTAAAAAAGAACCTGGTAGAAAAGCAGCTCATGACTCTGAGTCTTGACTGTGTGTAATATGAAGAATGCCAATATTGACATTTTATCTTATGAAAATGAACACACTGACTCTTTAAGAAGGTAATACAAACTTTAAAATTCATGCTCTTTATTGAAACGTAGCCTCAAGTCATGAGTACAGATGATTCTTCTCTGGCCTTTCATGAACACAGATGGCTAGTGTGTGGTTCACAACAAATTGTGGTTAACCTTGAGGAAAATGGAAATCCCACAACATTTGATTGTGTTTATGTGAAACCCATATTTTGGCCAGGAAGCAGACCTCAGAACAGAACAAGGAAACACTGCGTGGTTCAAAATCAGGGATCACTTCATGGTTCAGTGCTTCAGAGATGCATCTTATCTCCATAGCTTTTCAATCTCTGCACAGAACAGATCATTTGGGAGGCTGGGCTGTATGAGGAGGAATGTGGCGTCAGAATTGAAAGAAGACTCATCAACGACATACATTATGCAGATGACACAACCTTGCTTGCTGAAACAGAAGAGGACCTGAAGTGCTTGCTGCAGAAGGTCAAGAAATGTAGTCTTCAATATGGATTGAAGTTCAACATCAAGAAGATAAAGATTCTCGCCCCTGGGCTAATTGGGCTAATGGAGAAGAGATTGAGGTTGTTAATAATTACAGCTTGCTCAGTTCCACAATCAACCCTCTTGGCACCAGTAGTCAGGAAATTCAAAGATTAATTGCCCTGGGAAAAATCTGTTGTCAGGAATTTATCCAGTTTACTGAAAAGCAACAATGTCAGCCTAGAGATTAAGGTGCACCTAATCCAGGCCATGGTTTTTGCCATTACTCACTATGCATCATAGAGCAGGACAAAGACTAAAGATGACGGAAGAAGAATCAATGCCTTTGAGTTGTGGTGCTGAGAAGAGTCTTGAACATATCCTGGACCACTAAGAAAACAAATAAATCTGTCTGTCTTGGACAGGGTGAAACCAAATTTCTCTTTGGAGGCTAGGATTTTGAATCTCTCTTTCATTAGGCTCATTGCTGCAGTTACTATGTCAACACATCTCACCTAGGGTTTTAGTTTCTTACACAACCCTTTCACCTTTCCATGCATGATGTCCTTCTCCAAAGACTGGCCTCCCCTAAGAACATGTTCAAAGTTGGTGAGACAAACTACCAGAAAAGAGGATACTTTGTGAAATTTAGGACACTTTGGGCTCTTCTTTGGTTATGACATTAAGACTTAAGTCAAGACTTAAGGGAAGTTTTGTCATAAGATGTTACCATTAAACCAGTTGCTTTGAGTTGATAATGGTAAATTAATAGTTGATAATGTAAACTAATGGTAAACTCCCATATATCACAGTATAGCTGTGCCTCATAGGACTCTCTTTTTTCATTTTTAATTATTTATTTGAGCCAAGGTTTCCAGAGCAAACGATTTTTTATACAACCATTTGCTATATGAAACATTCTTTCCACTTTCATCCTATGATTCTCATTTTCAGTCACCCTTCTTGTCTATCTCATTCTACCTTCTGAGCTTTTTTCCTAGGCAAATCTACTCTTTTGAACATGTGCGGCTGATTTTTCTAAGAAGTTAGTACTTCTCTGGGTCTTAAGTTGAGCTGGTAAGGTGACTTTTACTCTAGGCTTGAAGAGTGATTAAGGCCCGTGGTCTCAGGGTTCTACCATCTCTATCAGAAAAAGTCTAGTCATTTTTAATTTTTTGTTTTGTTCCTCATTTTCCCCACATGGACCAGGATCCTCTACTATAATCCCCTTTAGAGTGGTAACAGGGCACTACCTAGGTCTTCTGGTTTCAGGGTCATGAAGGTTGAGCTTCCAGACATCCATCAGTCCTTTGGACTAATTATTTCTGTTTTTATTTTCTTCACTCTTCTTTGTCCTAAGCACAGAGAGACCAATAGTTGCACCTTCTATTTGTTGAGTACCATTGAGTCAGAACCTACCCATAGCTGATTTCCCAGCAGGATTTCAGAGGCAGCAAATCACGCAGAAGGAGATTGTCCGTCTTTCTCCTCCAGAGCAGCTGGTGGGTTCAAACTGTACCTTTCGGATTATAGCACTGCTTCTTACCACTTATCAGACATGTAAGACCCTTGCTGCTAATCGCTAAAGTAGCATATAGAACATTGTTATGTTTGTTTTCACACTGCTGAAGAATTTATCCATTATAAGAATATATATTTTAGTAATTGATGGGTTACAAATATTGTCTCTCAGGCCTTTTTTTAAATCTATTTGTTGTTGCTGTAACTGTCAAGTCAGAACTGATCCATAGCTGACCCCTCTGTGGGTTTTTCAGAGGTAGCTAATTGTGTGGGAGGAAATTGCCCATCCTTCTCCTGGGGATCAGGTAGTGGATTCAAACTGCATGCTTTTGTGATTGCAGTGCATTTTTTTAATCTGTAATGTGTTGTTAATAATCTTTTCTAGAGCAAATCCATAAGACTTTTAAGCTAAATCTGAGGTTAATGTCAAAAACACAGTGATTGTTGTTGTTGATTGCCTTTGAGTTGAGCGTGACTCATAGTGACCCTATGAACAAAAGGCTTGAAGCCCCCTACAACTATCGACATTTATCAAAGTTCATAGAGTTTCCGGAGGCATGATGTTTAGGAAGTGGCTGCCACTCCTGAGGTTAATGCCCAAAACACAGTGATCAGCCGCTCTTATTACTATGCTTTAGAGCATTGTTTTTGTGGGCTAATTTTGCCAATTTTTCTAGATTCCCCTGAGACCATGGTCCTGAGGCCCCTAGGGTCAGCAACATATCCCCTCAAGGTGTTTGTTTATGATTAAGAAATTGATATAATCACAGTTTACACAAAAATACCTGCATAAATGTTGTCTGTCAAACTTCTGTATGGTCAGGGGTGAACTCTCTTTCACCTGTCTATTTCTGTTCATTTTACCTGCCTCCTCGTGTATCCACTTAGAGATTAATGGTTTTGTAGCTAATAACACAGGATTGTATGTGAGCTGGTGTTTACCTTTGCTGTCCCAAGCTCTTCTGTACCTCTCGGTGTCTTCCCTTTAGGGATATTGCATATTGCTTTCCCTTTCCTGCAACTTAATACACGTCCATTTTTTATTTACTGTTCCCTCCCTTAAACTCTTCTCTTCATCCCTAATAACCGGTAAAACCCACTCTCTCTCTGTATGTAAACCTTTCCTTAGCTTTTTATAATAGTGGGCTCATACAATATTAGTCCTCTTATGACTGACATCCCTCCCTCAGTTTGTGTCCTCTGATTTCATCTGTTACTTAGTGTTTCACAAAGTTTTCATTAATCTTTAACCTCGCTCAGCATTACATTGTGTGTATGTACACAGTTTATCATTCACCCATAGATGGACACTTGGGCTGTTTCCATACCTTGCAACTGTAAATAATTATGCAAAGAGCATGGGTGTGCATGTATCTGTTCATATCACAGCTCTTATTTCTTTAAGGTTTATATCTATTAGTGACATTGCTGGAGTAAATCGTATTTCTATTTACAACTTTTTTAAAAAAGCATCAAAGGAGCTCTGGTGGCCAAGTGGTATGAATTTGCACTGCTAATCCTAAGGGAGATGAATCCATTAGCTACTTCTTGTGAGAAAGATGAGCAATCCCCTTCCTGTGATTTACAGCCTCTGGAAACCAGCAGGAGAGTCAGTTTAATGGTACATAACAATAACAGCAAGGAAGTGCCAAACTTTTTCATAGTAGCTGCACCATTTTACTGTATATGATATTTCCAGTCTCACTACAACTTCCCAACATTTGTTGTTTCCTATCTCATTGAACTTTGCTATTGTTACCAGGATAAGATGACTTCTCACTGTTGTTTCATTTTAATCTCTTTACTAACTAGAGATTATCTCTAACAGGCAACATCATGATGTTGTTGTTGTTGTTGTTGTTGTTAAGTGCCATCAAGTCACAGGCGACTCATAGTGACCCTTTGAAGGGGAATCCTCGACGCTTAGGTGCCTTTCATCCTCTCTCCAGGTTCGTAGGGTTTCCAGAGGCAAGCTATTATGGAAGTGGATGCCACTCTTCCTTCCAAAACATCATGATAGATAGAGAAAATATTAAAGCTCTCAATGATTTCACCTGGCTTGTATCCACAATCAACACCTTTGGCAACAGCAGTCAAGAAATTAAAAAAAAAATAATAAATGTATTGCATTGGCTAAATTTGCCATCCAGGACCTCTCTAAAATATTAAGTATCAATAATAACAGTTTAAAAACTAAAGTGCATCTGATACAAGCAATGATCTTTCTAATTACTTGCTATGTATCTGAAAAGTTGGATAATGACCACGGATGACAAAACTGATGCCTTTCAACTGTAGCGTTGGAGAAGAATAGTGAATATCTCATGAACTGCCAAAAGAACAAACACATATGTCATAGAGAAAGTGCAACCAAAGGTGTTAATTGGAAGCAAGCATGGTAAAGCTTCACCTCACATTTTTTGGGCATGTCGATGTTGTTGTTGTTGTTGTTATGTGCCGTCGAGTCCTTTCCGACTCATAGCGACCCTATGCACAACAGCCCTAAACCCTGCTCTATCCTGCGCCAACCGCACCGCCTCTGACACACCCATCCCGATTACCCCAGTCACAGAATCAATCCATCTCATAAAGGGTCTTCCCCTCCTGCGTTGTCCCTCAACCCTCCCAAGCGTGATGTCCCTCTCCAAGGACCCCTCCCTCCTGGCAACATGTCCAAAGTATGTCAGACGAAGCCCCAGAATCCTTGCCTCCAAGGAGTAGCTCAGTTTAATCCTCTCCAAGATAAATCTGTTTGTTTTCCTGGCAGTCCAGGGTACATTCAGTACCCTTCTCCAGCACCACAGCTCAAAAGCATCCACTCTTCTTCTGTCCTCCCTAGTCATTGTCCAACTCTCTGATGCATAACAAGCGATTGCAAATACCATGGCCTGTATCAGGAGCACCTTAGTCTCCAGTGAGACACTGTTGTTCCTGAGTACTTTAGAGAGGTCCCTAACAGCAGACTTTCCCATCGCGATACGCTTTTTGATTTCCTGACTGCTGGTGCCAAGAGTGTTGACTGTGGAGCCAAGCAAACTGAAGCTGTGAACAATTTCAATCTCTTTGGCATGTCGATAGTAGAGGCTAATCCTTGGAAAAGCGTATCATGCTTGGAAGAATGGAGGGTCCATGCTGCAGAGAAAAACCCTCAATAAGATAGATTGACACAATGACTGTAGCAACAGGCTCAAGTATATCAGAGATGATGAGGATGTCACAAGATAGGACAAGGTTCAGATTCATTGTTTATGAAGTCGCCATGAACTGTAAGTCAACTTGATGATACCTAATCACAACAATAATCGCTAATTACCGTGCATGTTTCATCCTGTATTTGTTGGCTCTCTTAACGTTTTCTTCACTGGAGAATCTTTTTCAAGTAGTCTGCTTATCAATTTTTAAATTGTATTGTCTTTGTTATGATGTTGGAGTACTGTATAAATTTTAGAGAGTGGTTGCTTGTCAGATACGTCATTGCTGAATGTTTTCCCTAACTTTTATCTTCTAGTTTATCCTCTGCCCTTCGTGTGTTTTTGGTTATGCTTGATAGTCCCTTTATGCCATATATATATATATATTTTTAAATAAAGAAAAATCAGAATTTAAACTCATAGCTCTCAGGTCAGAACTGAGTCATGGCTGATCCTCCAGTAAGTTTCCTATGTTGTAAATTGCACAAGTGGAAACTGCCCATGTTCCTCCCGCGGAGCTACTTGTGAGTTCGAACCACCACACGGTTGTAGCCTTAAAGTAAACTACACAACTTTCTACCAGCTACACCACCAGGGTTCTCTATGTCGTAGATTGTCCTTGTGCTATGGAGCTGGAAACCCTCCAACAGGTTTTCAAAGGCAGTGAATTGCAAGGAAGGAGATTGCAATCTTTCTCTCACAGAGCAGCTGGTAGATCTCTAAATTCACCCTTATTTTTCTTTGATGATTTTTATAATTTCAAATTTTACATTTAGATCTTAATCCATCTTGAGTTAGTTTCTGTATTTGCTGTGAGATATGGATCTTGATTCAATTTTCTGAAATGGATATCCATTTTTTCCCCCAGGACTGGTTTGTTTTTTTTTAAATTTTTTTTCAGCACTGTTTTTTAAAGAGTATATTTTTTTCCTCACTTAATGCATTTTATCCCATTGTCAAAGAACAACTGCCAATAAGTGCATGAATTTGCTGCTGGATTCTCAATTCTTTCCAATTGTTCTGTACATCTGTTCTTGTACCAGTATCAGGCTGTTTTGACTACTATAATTGTGTTGTTGGTATTGTTTTTATTAGGTACCATCAATTTGGCAAGGGTTCTTAACAACCCTAAGAACAATGGATCTGAATCTTGTCCTATCCTTTTATATTGTCATCATCTCTGATATACTTTAGCCCATTGTTACAGTCATTGTGTCAATCTCTCTTGTTGAGGGTCTTCTTATCTTTCACTGACTCTCCACCTTTCCAAACACATCTTTTCCCAAGGATTGGCCTCCTCCTAACAACATATCCAAAGTATGTGAGACCAAGTTTCATTATCGTTGCCTCCATAGAGTAACATGATTGCACCTTCTTAAAACATATTTGTTTTTTCTTTTGGCAGTCCAAAGGGGTATTCAGTACTCTTCTCCAACACTATAACTCAAAGGCATCGACTCTTCTTGTGTCATCCTTAGTCAGTGTTCAGTTTTCAGATGCATAGCAAAGAATTCACAAGTCCCGTTTCTCAAGTGATTTGCTGAATTGTTTAAAATCAAGAAAGATGTGTCAATGCATATACTTTCTCCATACCTATTCAAATTGTATGCTGAGCAAATTGATTAAGAAATGGAACTTTTCAATCCTTTCCTATGCATCTGAAAGTAAATTAATCAGTTAATTATTTAGCTCTTGAGTTATTGCAGTGAACATTCAGTGTTGATCATAGTGGGTCTAATTTCTCTGTGCTGGGCAGTGATCTTGATTTCTCATTCCCAGAAAAGAAGACTGAACTACAAGACTGAACACGTAGGGAGCTCTGGTGGCCTAGTGGCAAGAAGCTGCACTGCAATCCCAGAGGTACATGGTTCGAATCCACCAGATGCTCTGCTGGAGAAGGAGGAATAATCTCCTCCTGTACCAGTCTGATCCAATTTGATGGTACATGCACAAAAAAAAAATAATAAAATAAAAACATTCTTAAAAAAAAGACTGAACATATAGAGTGGCTTCCAGCCTTTAGATTAATATTCAGAAATCTTTTGGGTCGTTATAAAAAGTGGTTCCTTCCACACAATGTAAGTGAAGATTTAATGAGAAATGTCGAAGGAAGAACATCCAGAGGCAAGGCCTAAAATTGCAGTAACGTGAGGGAAAATGCACAAAGTGGAGGGTAAATTTTACAGGAAGAGGAGAGGGGGTTAGTTGTAAGGAATGAAGACAGCACACAGGAGGCATTAACTAAAAATCTGAACTCAGTCCCAGAGCCAGGAAATAGTGCAGATGACTAGCTGAGGTGTGGTCTGGCTACAAGAATCAAGAATTGGGGTGTAGGTTCAAGAAATTCAAGGCCTAGAAAGAGTGAACCAACAATTAGTAGCTCTATTACAGGAGGATGGGTGTGACCAGAACCAGAGGTGGGCAGGAAGCCCAAAGCAGGAAGAGGAAGATTTAAATAAATGAGCTACTGCTGAAGGGATTCCTCAATTCCCTTTCTTTCACAGTTAAGCACCAAAGACTGGCAGTGTATACAGAAGCATTGAAGGGAAAAGGCCTGGTGATCTACTGCCAAAAAGACATGGTCTGAAATCCCTGTGGAGCACAGTTCCATTGTACACTTACGGATCCCATGAGTCAGAATCAATTAGACTGCAAATAGTTTCAGTAAAAAGGCTGATGCTAGAATTTATACAATGGATTTTATTTTTTTAAAAAAGAGTTTACAAATAATGGTATAGACAAGATTTGTTGTTGTTGTTTTCATGATTACCTTGCCATTGTTGTTATGTACCGTGAGTCCACTATGACTCATAGTGATGATCCTATGCACAATAGCTCTGAACCTTGCCCTATCCTGAGCCAATCTCCCTGTCTCCAACATATCTAACCCCGTTACCCCCGTTATTACATTAATCCGTCTCATCCAAGGTCTTCCTCTCCTGTGCTATCTCTCCACCCTTCCAAGCCTGATGTCCTCCTCCAAGCACTGGTCCCTCCTAGCTACATGCTCAAAATATTTGAGAAGGAGCATCAGAATCCTTGCCTCCAAAGGACAATTTAGTTTCACCCTCAACAGGACAGACCAGTTTTGTTCTCTTGGCAATTCATAATGTTTTCATGGATTCGTTTTCAGAAATACATCACCAACCCTTTCTTCCTAGTCTGTCTTAGTCTGGAAGCTCCAGTGAAATCTGTCCACTTTCAGCAAATCTGCTAGAATTTTGAGTACTGTTGGCACAGCTTCCAGCATCTCAGCTAAGATTTAAATCACAATATGACAAACTGACAGGCATGATAATTTTGAGAGTTTAGAGTTTTCAAAAGAAGTAGGTTAAAGGAGATTTCTTTCTGCTAAGCTGTTATCTTTAGATGTTGCCTTGAGCTGCCAAAGGCTGTCGGTGTATTTCCTTCCCTGATCCAGCTGTTCTCTCAGGATATGACCTTGGGAGGCCATGTGGAGGAAGTGGGCTCCCAGGACACATAAAACAGTGTGTGCTCATCTATGTGTGCAAGTGACCAAGTGTCGCAATCCTCGTATCAATCATTCTGATCTCCAGAACATGCCAATGTCTGGCCTTCACCATTTCACCACTCTGGTTTTAGTCCTAGCCTAAGCTCAGCTCGCTTAGCCCCACTTGGCAGATAGATGTTCAGAAGCTGTCACCTGTCGAGGACAACATTCAAGATGCCACTGGGACCCAGCATGAACTCCTGGTGTTGGGATTTACACCCTGTGGAGAAGACATCAGAGTTCTTGAGGGGCACAAAAGTTCTCCACTACTAAACAAAAAGTTGATCATTTGAGTCTACCTAGAAGCAGCTCAGCTCATTCTAAAAGTCAATCACTGAGAACCCTCGATGGAGCACAGTTTTATTGTGGCATACACGGGATCAACGTGACTCCGAGTCAACTTAACTGAAATTAGCAGAGGACACAAGAAGACTGGCTGTTACTCATCATTGTGACACAAGGAGGAAAGCCATTTGGGAAGAAACCATCTTCCTGAAGCACAGTCCAAGAAGTCAATGAGGCAGCTGTTGCAGTTCCCAGAGCACTGGAAACATCCGGGACACTCCTCTTTGTATTCTCCTTGTTTTTGTTCCATAGGAGGCACTTCAGTGCACACGTCTGGCTTTCTCCAGGTGCTGCAGAAAGAGGCGCCTCCCCAAGAAGTGCCATCACACAGTCGTAGACCCATGTGAGGATTCTGGCTGGTGTTCAGGCAGTAATAAAGTCTCCTTGTGCAGAACTGAGCACCAGTACAGATTGCATGTGGGAGGAGATGTTCTCTCCATGTCTGCTCTAAATGTTGTTTCAGAGTTAATCGTTTCAAGAAAGGGAAATGAATGGGGATTGCCTAAATCACCCTTGAGCTGAGATAAATGAGTTAGCCAGAATCAGGGACTCTGTAGGAAAGTTTTCTTTCTTCCACCCCTCACCCTTTTAGACTTCAAAAGGAGACCCAAATAGTTGGGTGATCTGGTGGCACTGCAGGAATTGCACTGTCAATCCAAGATACAAGGTTTGAATCTGCCAGCTGCCTGGCAAAAGAAAGATGGGCAATCTCCTCCCATGTTATTAAACTTCCTCTAAAAACCTACTGGAGGTCAGCTACGGGCCGATTCTGACTCCACAGGACATAACAACAGCAGGTGACCTAGTGGAGAGGCATTGCACTGCCAATCTGAACCCAAACCATTTAAATACACCAGCTGCTCCACGGGTGAAAGGTTGGCTCCATTTGAAGCCTCTGAATACTTTTTGAAGCTTCAACTACGAGTTGATTCAGACATGACAGCACATAACAACAAACAACATATTTAAATAAATAAGATCTATAAGTTACTTGTTCTTAGGTGGTGTAAATAGCAGTACCACTGCTAATCCAAAGGTGGTTGTTGTAGTTGTTCCTGTTATGTGCCATGGAGTCGCTTGCGACTCATAGCGACGCTCTGCAGAAGAGCCCTAAATGCCGTTCTATCCTGTGCCAACCGCGCTGTCTCAAACACACTCATTCCCACCACTCCACTCGCAGAATCTATCCATATCATCGAGGGTCGTCCTCGCCTGTGCCATCCCTCCGCTCTCCCAAACATGATGGTCCTCTCCAAGGACCAGTCCCTCCTTACAACATGCCCAAAGTGTGTCAGATGAAGCTTCAGAATCCTTGATTCCAGGGAACATTCTGGCTTCACCCTCTCCAGGACAAACCTGTTTGTTATCCTAGCAGTCCATGGTATATTGAACACTCTTCTACAGCACCACAGCTCAAAGGCAATAATTCTCTTTCTATCATCCCTATTCACTGTCCAACTCTCTGATGCATAGCACGTAATTGCAAAACCATAGCCCGGATCAGGAGCACCTTAGTCTCAATCCTGACGTCGTTGCTCTTCAGTACTTTTGAGAGGTCCCTCACAGCTGACTTTCCCAATGCAATTCATCTCCTGATTTCCTGGCTGCTGTTACCAAGAGTTAACAAAGGTTAGAAGTTTGAATTTCCTCAGAATACTTTACTTCCAAAAAATCAGCCACTGAAAACACTTCAGTGTGCAGTTCTACTCTGGCACACATGGGATTGCCAAAAGCCAGACTCATCTAGAAGCAACTGGTTTTGAATGGGCTAATTGCTGATTGGTCAACTATTTGCTTGTTGGCAGCTCCTCTTTTGGCCCCTCCTTTGGTATGCTCCCCTGGGGCAGTCCTCTCTATATACCTAGCTCTTGATTCTGAAAAAAATTCCTTCTGTTATCCTTGCTCCTAGGGTGGTGGTGATACCCACTGTTGCTAGTGGCTGACTTCTCAGTGTTTCGATCACTTGTGTAACCAATCCCTCCCCTTACCAAAACTCTTTCCATTTTAAAGATGTCTAGTTTTTCTTCAGAAAAACAGACTTTGGCACCCATATTTTGAAGCCCAGTCACATCACTAATGAGATACTACTTTTACTTAGCTTCTACACTTCTAAAATGGGTAAAACAAAAGAGTCAACATTATGGGAAAAGTTATGATAATTAAATGAACTCTGGTAGCCTAATGGAAAAAGAGTTGCATTGCCCACCTAAAGGCAGGCAGTTCAAATCTGCCAGCTACTCTGAAAGAGAAAGATGGATACTCTTCTCCTGTTTGACATGGAGCCTCAGAAAACCTCCTACTAACGCAGCTGTGAGTCGGTTCCGATTTGATAGCAATGAGTAAGAGAGTGAGTGACTTTTTCTTTCCTTATAACTAATAAAATTCTTAAATAACAGCTAGTAGATAGCACTTCAATGGTGTGAGTAAGGGTACAATATGCACAATTAAAGGCAACCTGGTGGTGCATTTGACTAAATGTTGGAAAATAGCAGCAACGACCTGTCCTTGTTAAGATTTATAGCTTCACAAATTTGATGAACAGTCATCATGAATTAGAATCTACTCAATGGCAGTGTTAAGTGGGTTATACAACTAATTCATTTAATCTTCATAACTTTATCCATGTTGGTTCTATGGTTTTAACCATTTGACAAAGGCAGAAATTAAATAAAAGTGAGATGATATTATTGATGGAACTAGGCTCAAGATGACCCCCAAAGCCTGTACTTTGGACCCAAAGTGAAAACACTAACATTTCAAAACCTACCCTATTCCATAATCACTCCTGATCCTTGCTATTCCCAGTAATTGCATTTATCTTGACACTCTAGTTTCAAAGCCTGGGAATCTCAGAACATTTCATTGTGCTCATGCAGAACCTACACTTGGATCAGGAAGACGTCCTCAGAACAGAGAAGGAAACACTGCAGGGCTCAAAAGCAGGAAAGGAGCATGTCAGAGATGTGTCCTGTCTCTATACCTTTTCAGTCTATACATGGAACAGAGCCTCTGGGAGGCTGAACTTTATGAAGAGGAATGTGGCATCAGGATTGGAGGAAGATTCATCAACAACCTGTGTTATGTAGATGACACAACCTTGCTTACTGAAACGAGGAGGACCTGAAGCATTTGTTGTGGGTCAAGAACTGTAATCATACATATGGTTTGAAGCTAAACAAGAAGAAAACAAAAATTCTCACCATTGAGTCAATTGGCAGCACCATGATAAACGGAGAAGAGATTGAGGTTGTTAACAATTTCAGTTTGCTCAGTTCCACAATCAACACTCTTGGCATCAGCAGTCAGGAAATCAAAAGATGTTTCTCACTGGGGAAATCTGCCATCAGGGACCTCTTCAAAGTGTTAAAGAGTAATGATGTCAATCTAGAGATTAAGGTGTATCTGATCCAGGCCATGATCTTCTCTAATAGTTGCTATGCATCAGAGAGATGGACAATGACTCAGAATGACAGAAGACAAATTGATACATTTGAGTTGTGGTGCTAGAAAAGAGCATTAAACATACTGTGGACTGCCAAGAGAACACACAGGTCTGTCCTGGAAAGGGTGAAACCAAGTTGCCTTTTGGAGGGAAGGATTTTGAAGCTCCTTCTCATTTACTTTGGGCACGTAGCCACG
Organism: Elephantulus edwardii; assembly: GCF_000299155.1. Classification (NCBI taxonomy): domain Eukaryota; kingdom Metazoa; phylum Chordata; class Mammalia; order Macroscelidea; family Macroscelididae; genus Elephantulus; species Elephantulus edwardii. The sequence continues at coordinate 2,992,871 of NW_006399983.1, forward strand.
AGGGACCAGCCCTTGTAGAAGGACATAGTGCTCGGATGGGTGGAGGCATAGAGCAGGAGAGGAAGACCCTGAATGAGATGAGTTGGCACAGGAACTGAAGTAATTGGGGTAAGTGAGGCAGAAACAGTGAGATTGGCTCAGGATTGGGCAAAGTTCAGAGCTACTGTGCAAAGGGTCACTATGAGTTGCAGTCAACTCGACAGCAACTAACAAGAACATTATAATTGCCACTTCTTAGTTTTTGCTCTGTATCCCCAATGCTTTTTATTTCACTGGCATCTTCAAAGTTCTTTTTCAATTCTCTAATTGGCTATGTATTTCATAATTTTCTTTGCCAAAACTCTGCTCTTGACCCTCTACCTCCCCACAGTGTTGTCTTGCTCACGTGGTAACCCTGGCTCAGCTTAGCCTGCATATATGCCTTCCCTGAGCCTTCACGCGAGCAGCTCAGCTGTGTGTAGGAAATCACGGATCCACATTAACTTCTTTGCTTTCAAAATCCTGCCATAATCCTCCTGTGAGTACTCCATACTGCCTGATGCATCTGTTACCTTTTATTACCAAATTTCCTTCTTTACACCCTGAGATGATGATTTCATAGTTCTCTCCTTTCTCAGAACTCCTCCACTCTCTTCTCTCCCACACATTCACTTGGTGATCTCCCCTCATGCTGTTTGAGAAAATTAAAGTCATCAGATGGGAATGTTCCCAACTTCCCATCAGCAAATCTGTGCATCTTTATTTTTCCACTTTTCTACGTCTCTTCATTTCCCTCATCTGTAATGAAAAGTGTATTCCACCATTAATCCTTCCATTTCTGTCCTGAGTGCTATTCGATTTTACTTTGCCAAGTATTTGTTTTGTTTTTCTCTCTCACCTTCATTATTGATCATTCTGGGAGGAAAATTTATAGCTTCAAATTACTATGTTTGAAATTGAGAAAGGCAAATGATCAATGATTTAGATTTCCATTTTCACAAATTAAAGACAAAGGAAAATAGACTGAGAAAGGAAAAAGCAATTGAGATAAGAGCAGACGTCAATGAAATACAACACAATGAACTAAATAAAAAGTAAAATTTTAAAGGATTGACAAAATATATAAACCCCAAGCAAAACTGATTTATGGAGGAAAAAACCAAAGGGGAGTAGGGTAAGAAGATTAATTACTAATTATTAATGTCAGAAATGAAAGAGGGTTATCTATATGTATTTTATCATTATTAAAATTATGAAAAGGAAATACTATGAATAACTTTAAGTCAGTAAATTTGATAATGTAGGTGAAGTGGAGAAATTCTTTGAAAACCTTAAATAACCTTAAATAATCAAAAAATAGTTTTAGGTTGGAAAAAAATCAAAGTTATTTCCACATAGAAAACCTCAGGCACAGGTGATTTTACCGGTCATTTTTACCTAAAATTGAAGGAATAAATATACCCAAATATAAACAAACTCTGAGAAAATAAAGAAGAGTGAACTACTGATTGCACCAAAAATATAAACCAATTTTATGCTGGGTAAAATAAGTCAGACACACACACACAAAATGTATATTTTATGATCCCATTGAAATGAAATTTAGAACAATTAAACCTACTTTAAGAAGGAATTCTGAACAGTAGTTGCCTCAATTCTGGTGGTGGCTTGACTGGAAAAATACTATAGGGAATTCCAGGATAATAAAAGTGGGTTCTATGAATGTCAAAATTGCACATCAGGATTCAGATTTTTCAGTACATGGACATTTACAAAACACACATTCAAGAAGGGTACGGGAAGGTGGAGTTCAGGGTGAAGCAAGAGAAGCAGAATGTTTATGGCTATTGAAGCTAAGTGTATGGGAGTTTATTGCCTTATTCAATATGTGTTATAGGTACTTCAGATTCTCCATTACAAAGATTTAGAAGTGGAATAGTTGTGATCTTAAACTTGATTTATAAGTGAACTATTCTATTTGCATGTCACACTCTTTCAAATTTGCATAGTTCAATTTTGCAGAAAATAGAGTACATTTTTACTTCCTTCCAGGCTTAGTTTTAAAATTGCTCTACAGTTTTGCATCTAGTCTTCCATTTAAGTACCTTGGCTCATTTTTACAGTTCTTGTGATCATCATATTTAATGGCTACTGCTCTGGTTTCTTAATGCTGACATTCACATTTTATGTTATTTTACATGCATGATTAGTGCTACATAAGACATCACATCTCAAGCACAACTCTCAGGTTGTTTCATTTTGTACATAATTTTTTACCTTCTATCTTATACCAAGGAGCTCTGGTAGACTAGTGGTAAGGAATTAAGCTAAAAACCCAAAGGTACACAGTTCTATTCCACCAGTTGCTTCATGGGAAAAGGGTGGACAATTGCTTCCCATGCAATATATAGTCTCTAAATACCCATTAAGGGGTCGTGGTACTAGGGATATTGTAGCTGATGTTAGATGGATCTTAGCTGAAAGCAGAGAATACCAGAAGAATGTCTGTGTTTCATTGATTATACAAAGGCATTTGACTGTGTGGA
>NW_006399983.1:2998685-3004539 GCF_000299155.1 Elephantulus edwardii
TAATTTTCTTGGAAAAGGTCCTTTGTACTTCTGGTTAAATTTATTCCCAAGTATTTAATCTTGCGATCAGCTATTGTGAAAGGTATTGTTTCTCTTAGTTCTGGTAAAATTTATATTTCATATATGCATTTGTTAAAGCATTTCCAGAATAAATGAAAGCGTATTTGTCCAACCTGGAAGCAATCACTCAGTTCCTCAGTAACTCCAAGGAAGGTACCATCAGACTTATTTTTTAACTTTGCAATAATTTTTCAGCAAATTATTGGTTCTTACATGAAATAAGGCAACTCTAGGGGCATAGTCCATAAAGAGTTATACTGTCTATTCAAAGACCCCACCTCTCTAGTGATTCAAACCCATCACAAGGAGAAAAATGAGCCATTTTCTCTGATATGTTGTATAGCCTCTGAAACTCGCTGGAGGACCAGCTATGAATTGATTCTGACTCAAAGTCAGTGAAGTTGAGTTTCTTGAAATAAGTAGCATGCTTAAAGGTTGAAAGGTCATGAAACAATAATGTATATCCAACCATGTCCAATTCACTTTGGAAGAGGAAAATATATGTAAATATATGCAAATTATGTATATATACTAGTTGTTGTGTACCATCAGGTTGGAACTGACCCCTAGCTCACCCTCCAATGGGTTTTCAGAGGCAGTTTAATTGCATGGAAGCAGATTGTCCATCCTTCTCTCACAGAGCTGCTAGTGGATTTGAATCACATACCTTTGGGATTGCGGCACAAAGTGAGTGTGTGTGTGTGTGTGTGTGTGTGTGTGTGTGTGTGTGTGTATCAAACTAAGCAAAACCCCAAGGCTGACAAAGACAATTTGGTTGATAATTTAGCCCAATAGCCCAATCTCTACAAGAGTTCTTTAGTTCATTTTCTGACAGCTGGTGTGATAAAGATTTAAAACACTGCACAGGAAGGAGGAGGTGGTTGCCATCTGTAGCCATTACCTGATTCCCTCTGATCCCAACTGCCAGCACTAACGCCATGGGGTCTGTAATTTTTGTGCTTTCAATTTCTAAAACTAGTTTATTATACTACATTGCAAAGATTCAGAAAAGTACAGAAAAGAAAATAGCATACATCCATGTGCTCATTGATGATATTTGACAAATGTTAACATTTTGCCGTTTGCTTCAAATGTTTTAAAAATAAAACTTTAGAGATGGTCTAAAGCTCCACACAATCTTCTCATCTTATTGTTTTAATTAGCACCTCATGAGGCACATCTTTGCAAAATGAGATGACATGCACATCTAAAATTCCATCCTTATTTGGGAAGCTGCTATGTAAAAGCCCATCTAAATACTTTGATCTGTAAGTGATGATGCTACATAACCTATATAGTTCCCTTCTTGTTTTGATAATACACATTTTACTCAACCACTCAAACCTGAATTGTAGTCTCTATCTTAAAAATATAGGAATGGCATCTCAGGATACAGTGATGACTTGACATTGACAAGTCTCTTTACCAATGGTGTTTATTATCTCCCACCTGTTTGACTATCATCTCTGCACTAGGCTACAAATATATACATATGACAGTCCTGAGATGGACTCTTGGGAGACGTACCCTGATCAACCAAGGGGCTTAAGTTATTCAGAACAATGGCTCTCTAATATTAAAGTGAACCTCACTAGCCATCCACTCATCAAACATCCAGAACAAAGTGAATTAATTTATTATTATGACTTTCTTACTGTTGTTGTCTTTATCCACAAAGCTAAAGACAGGGAGGAAAGTTGTCCAAAATTTATCTTGTACTTTGTCCTGATTATGGGTAATTCATCGTTTCTACCTGCCTGTCTGCCAAAAGAATAAACAAATCTGTTTTGAATAAAATGCAAATAGAGCGCTCTTGCAAAGCAAGGATGGTGAAACTTTGGGCATATACTCAAGAGAAACCGGCCCTTGGAGAGAAACATTGTACTCAAAAAATAGAGGATAGGCAAAAGAGAAGAAGACTTTTAATTAACTGCATTGACACAGTCACTACCACAATGGGCTTGAGCATGACAGAAATGATGATGTGCAGGACAGGACAAGGTTCAGATCTGTTGTTCATAGTATCACTGCTAGTTAGAATCCATTATATGGCACCTAACAACAACACTCTTTGTTATGTGGTGTTACTATAATAGAAATATCACAAAAACATAAAAACTATTTCATCAGAGCATTGGAGTTTAAAAGGTCAAATTCTGTATGCCTATTCTAAATGATGGAGCTTCAGAATCCTAGCCTCCAAGGAGAAACTTGGTTTCATGCTCTCTAAGATACACCTACTTGTTTTCTTGGCAGACCATGGTACGTATGTTCAAGACTCTTCTCCAGCACCACAACTCAAGGGGCATCTATTCTCAGTTTTGCATACTTTGGGCACATGGCCAGGAGGAACTGCTCCTTTGAGAAAGATATCATGCTTGGAAGGGTAGAGGGACAATGCAGAAGAGGAAGACTCCAGATCAGATGGATTGATACAGTACTGGAGCAATAGTAGGTAGGTATGTTGGAATCAGTGAGACTGGCTCAGGACAGGACAGGCTTCAGAGCTGCTATACATAAAGCTGCTATGAGTCACAGACAGCTCGACAGCATATGACAACAACAACATTCTAGATGACATTCCAGTGGATTTCTGAGGCTATAAATTGCACAAGAGGAGATTTCCCATCTTTTTATCATGGAGCCAAATAAACAGAGAGATGTGACCTTTAGATTTTCTTCCACATCTGTTGGCTTGGCATTCCATGGCAGTATCCATATGTCTTGGTATCAATCTTCCTCTGAGTCTAGGAGGACAGGGATCTAAAGGACTACTCCACTCCTGGCTCTTCTTTCTTATTGGTGCTAAGCCCTCACCTTTGTTTTATTCTCTCTCTTTTTGTATCTTGTAAGATAAAAAAAATAATGCAGCCCATACCCAAGGGAAGCTGTCATTTTGGTGAAGCATAGCTGTAGCATGAGTAAGAATGTGGCATTCCATGCTAATCTTACAATGGGCAGATTGATCACATAATATCATGTGGGATGATTACATTGGTGCTTAACTGTCAAACTACTGAAAATCAGGGCCCAACCATGGTGATAGATATTTTGGAGAGACACAATTCAATACACAACAACTCCTATCTGGAGTCACTTATTAGCACAAATGGTTATTGTTCATAGGTATGTATTGTTGTTATTGAATATTGTCAAGTCCAAACCAACCTATAGCTGACCCTCCAGCAGCTATTCAGAGGCAGTTAATTGCACAGGAGGAGATTCCCTGTGTTTCTCCCACAGAGCAGGTGACAGATTCGAACCACATGGCTTTGGGATTACAGTGCAGCTTCTTACTACTAGACTACCAGAGTTCCCTAGAGGGATGCTATGAGTAGTACTCAATTCAACGACACCTAGCAACAGCTTATTATTAGCCACCTTTACACTGTCTTTGAGTTTAGAAACTGCAATTTAGAAAGTCTAAGTGGATTGGATTCAGTAATATTGACAGAGTTTTCTAATCAACTTTCTTCCTTTTAGGGCATTTACTCTCATCCTCATTACCATTGAATTAGAATCAACTCATAGCTGATCCTCTAATACTTTTTCAGATGCTGTAAATCTCACAAGAAGAAGATTCTCTTTCTCCTGTGGAGTAAGTGATGGATTTGAACTACCAGAGAAGTGCTTACCAGCACAGCTCTCTGGAGACTATGCTATCATGGACCTCTCATGATTAGTCTAGAGCTCCTTACTTAAAATAATTTTCCTGATAGAGAAAGAAGGAATAAAATAGAAGTTTAATACTGTTTTATTTTTTTTTAAGTCCCTATCATCTGTCCTTTGTCCCCAGGTAAGCCAATCAAATGTAATTAAAACAAACTTGTAAGGCAGTCCATTCATGACTTTTATATTTTTGACAATGTTTTCATCTTTCAGTCCTTTTCACATATAAGCTTAGATTTGCTCCAGAAATTGGACAGAGAAAGAGGAAAAGGTGTTAGTGCGAGAATGAAAGAAACTACCCATAAATTTAAAGGAAATTAATTCTCAGTAGAGCAAAATTTATGGTGTAAATACATCAAGCCAAAACAAACGGCTTGAAAATGAGGAAGTTGTTAATCAGCAGATTGCTTTTCCTCCCCACCTTCTGCTTATAGACTGACTGAGTGGTTTTGGCTGACACGGGGGCAGACTGTCTGGACTCACTCATTCCTTGAGTATAGATTGCCACCTCAATCAGTCAGTCCTCCTGACCTGCTGCTGTCAGGCTCTAGAAACAAGGAGTTGACCAAGCATTCTAAAAAGTGAATTACTTAAGGAAGTCCCTCCCAAGTTTTTCTTGCTTCCATTTGGCTTTGGGGGCTATAGTGTCCTGCATTTCTCAATTAATGTATTCCAGTGGGAAATGCAGAACTTTTAATATGAATGAGGCCCTGTACTATGGACTGAAATACATCCCCTAAAACTACCTGTTCTAAATCCTAACTTCTATATTTGTGGATGTGATCACATTTGGGGAAAGGATTCTTTTTAGTTCTATTAATGAATGAATCATTATCTGTATCACTCATTAAAGACTCAAGAATTCAAATCCATTGCCTTTGAATGGGAACCTGCTCATAGCTGACCCACCAGTAGATTTTCAGAGGCTGTATATTGCATGGGAAGATATTGCCCATCTTTCTCCTGTGCAGCCACTTGTGGATTAAAATCTCCAGACAAGACTACCTACAGACTACATACACAGCCAGAGTTCCCTTTATCAATAAACAGTATGTTTGAAGCCAATCATTTGGAAAAACAATATTTTTTATTATGATTTGGGTCAAAGTTTACAAGCCAGTTTGTTTTTCAGTCAACAGTTTGTACAGATTTGGATTCCTGACGTTGACTAACATCTCCAAACTAGAACAGCAGTCTTCCCACTTCTTCCCTGTGCTGACCATTTGCATTTGTCCTTCTTTTCTCTCCCTTTCTCTTAAGTTTCTCTCTGGGAAAATTCTGCATTTAGATCTCTTGCAGTTTCCTGTTCAAAGGAGTGGGTTTCACCCTTGTATTATTAGTCACCTGATAGGCCTGCTTATTGTTTGACTGAAAGTTGAATCATGTGCCTGACTTTTAAAGTTAAAGGGTGACTAAAGGCTTTGGTTTGGAATTCCATGAGTTTGTATTAGACTAATAAGCCTGATTTTTATTATTATGATTAAAAATAATACCACTACTCAAACATGTATGCCATGGCTCAAGTTCAACTAAAGTGCTTCCTGGAGGCAAAGATCGGGAAGCTGGGTCTATCCTACTTTAGACATGTGGCTAGGTGAGACTGTTTCTTAGAAAGCAACATCATGCTTAGAAAGACAGAAGCAAAGGAGAGGAAGACACTCCCCCCAACAAGATTGACACAGTGACTTCAGAATTGGGTTCAAGTGTGTCAGAGATGATAAGGATGGCACAGAATAGGGCAGAATTCAGGTCTGTTCTTTATAGGATTGCTATGAGTCATATTCTACTCAATGGCTCTTAACAACAATGTTACTGTTTTTATCACTATTATTTTGAATTTTATACCAAGTTTTCCTCCCTCTTTATCCAGAATCTCCTACTGTGGTCCCTTATGATAGTTGGCAATGGTAGGGGGACTCCATATTGTGTGTCTGGTCTCAGGGTTATGGAGCCTGGGAGTCCTGAAGTCCACTAGTCCTTTGGACAAATTGTTAACATGCTCTCTTTATTTAATTTACTTTTCTTTGTTCCACACAGAGAGCAAGAGTTGCACCTAATTGTATTCACAAATTGAGTCAATTACTTTATGCTGTGGCATATGTGTGTGTGTGTGTGTGTGTGTGTG
>NW_006399983.1:3004639-3005323 GCF_000299155.1 Elephantulus edwardii
GAGATTGTTCACAGCTTCAGTTTGCTCGGCTCCACGGTCAACACTCTTGGCACCAGCAGCCAGGAAATAAAAAAAATGTATTGCGATGGGAAAGTTTGCTGTTAGGGACCTCTCTAAGGATCCTCAGTGTAGAATATGTATCTGTGAAACATTCTCTTAATTGCCAGTGCAAAACAGTTCATTTTGCACACTTACTTTCTTGCTAAAAGAACACAGGGTTGGGTTTTTTTCCTTGTTATTTTAATATGCTAAGTCCAGACAACAAATTATGGAATAGGTCTGCTCAAAAGAGTCTATAAATGGTGTTCCTTATGTTATAAAATAAGACAGTATTTCAAGGAAAGAACTTATTTCTCCATTTCATTTCTTTCCATGGCTCCCGGCCTTGCTTTGTACCTCTGAAAGATAATCAGAGCTACACCCGTCACCTAATATCCATGAAAATTATTTTGTATTCTGGAGTTTACAAAACAGAATCATGGAAACAGTTAAGATCTTACCGATATGTTTAACAGTCCATAAGTGAAGAAATCTGCTACTTGCAGCCAAAGTCATTCCTAAGTGATAGAATTCCTTTGACCTTGCATTCCTCATTCTTGCTTTAGGTAAGTTCTAAAATCTGGAGTCAGATCTTCCCCATGGTGTTTTTTCTTTGGCTAGTATTTCCTTTTCTTTTTTTCAATA
>NW_006399983.1:3013119-3054622 GCF_000299155.1 Elephantulus edwardii
GAGAGAGAGAGAGAGAGAGAGAGAGAGAGAGAGATGAAACTTTACACAGCAGGCTGGTTTTCCATTCTACCATCCACCCACATTAATGACAATGCCCACAAGGTAACAGCATTTTTCCAACATCTTCCTTGTGATTTCTTTGCCATTAACCCTTCTGACCAACATTTTCCTAACCACTGGTCCTAATCCTTGGACAAAATGCTGCCTTAGTTACTTTATACGGTTGGTTATTCCAGGGAATGAGTGTTCCCCTGGTGCTGTTGCTCACCATATAGTGTTCTTATTGTTTCGAAGTCAATTACTTCTGAGATATAAAAGAGTGGAAATTAGGCACAGCAGCAAGCAAACACATATGGAGGAAGACAGATGCCACAACACATGGCGACTGACTAGGATCTGAGGAAAAGAAACTGAACAGAGATAAGGACCTCAGAAGTAGCGGATGAGAGGAGGTTTTCTCCTGGGGCCCTGAATTTGGACTTCTAGTCTCCTAATCTGTGAGAAAATGAGTGTTTTTTAAAGTCACCCATTTTGTGATGTTTCCCTGTATTTAGTGCTGAGTAAACAACCTTGAATAATGTCCAAGGGTGATGTAAATGGTTAGCATCTTCAGCTGGTAACCAAAAGATTAGAAGTTTGAGTCCACCAGAGGTGTCTCAGTAGAAAGATATAATAATCTGCTTTAGGAAAAGTAGCCTTAGAGACCTTTTGAAGAACAGTTCTTTTCTGAAACTCATGTGTTAGAATTGAGTCTCTAGCAACTGGTTCAGAATTCAATAAAAAGCAGAGGGTGAGGATGGGAATGGGGGGATGTTAATCACAGGGTTGCATGATTTGATGTGGGGGTAGGGTGAAGGAAGTGAGAAGGAACTTTTGTGAAAACAATGTATTCAAACTTTGTAAATAAATTAGCATTAAAAAATGGGTTTGCTATCTTGAGATCTCCACATACTTACAAGAAATTACAAAAAGTATATGGATAATTCTATACAAAAAGTATAAAATGAGAGGTATGACTTGTCTCTATCAGTATAGTAAATGATGTTATTGTTGTTAGGGGCTTCCAAATAAGTGTTAACTCATCACAATCCCATGACAACAGAACAAGACATTCCTCTCAATGATTGCTATGTTAAAAATCATTGTTGCAGTCAATGTATCAATTCACCTTGTTAAGGTAGTTCTTCTTTTTAAAAAATACTTTATTGATTTTCATATGACAATTCCTTTACATTATGTTTTATTCATATACATTGTGTTTTATACAATTTTTCATTTACATTGTGTTTGATACAATCATTCATATGCATTATATTTTACCTTATTTTTTAAAAATTGGTTTGCCTATAAAGTTAATATACATTGTGTTTTACACTAGTCTTCTTTCACATTCTTATAAGTTATGTTTTGGGGAGCTCTGAAGACCTAGTGGCAGGAAGCTGCACTGTAATCTCTGAGGTGCACAGTTCAAATCCACTAGATGCTTTGCTGGAGAAGGAGGGACAATCTCCCCCTATATCAGTCAGATCAAATTTGATAGTACACATACCAACAAAATAAAATAAAATTTTAAAAAAATTGTTATTTAAAATCAGTCACCATTGGACCTTGCCCATCATTACTCTGTCTTTTCACCCAGATCCTTCCCCTCCACTCACCATACTGTGAGGTCTTGTGGTTTCATCCCTACCTATCCTCACTGCTTCACTCCCCCCTAATCCCCCTTGAGTCCCTATACATGTTTTATGACTTATCATTTTATTTTTACAATAATGATCTTATGCAGTGTTTTTCCTTATAAGACTGTGTTAGTTCATGAAGTTTAGTAGGGCAGTAAATGCTGAAGAGGATGTGGAAAGGTGGGAACTCTCATACACTGTTGATGGGATTGTAAACTGGCGCAACCACTCTGGAAGACAGTTTGGTGTTTCCTCCAAAACTTGAACATAAAAACTCCATATGACCCAGCTATTCCACTGCTAGGAATATACCCCAAGGAAATTAGAACTGAGATACAAACAGAGCTTTATACATCAATGCTCACAGAAGCATTATTCACCATTGCAAGAACATGGAAACAGCTCAAATGTCCAACTACAACCAAAGGGATTGAGAAATTATGGTACATTCACACAATGGAATACTACGCAACACTCAGGAGCAACAGTTTCATAAAATACTACATAGTTTGGGAGAAGCTGGAGAGCATTATGCTGAGTGAGGTACTTTTTCTTTGTTGATCCTGTACTTTGCCAAGAATGATGTCTTTCTCCAGGAACTGGCTCCTCTTGATAATGTGTCCAATGTATGTGCAATGAATTGTTGCTATCCTAGCTCCTCAGGACCATTTTGGTCAAAATATATTTGTTCTTCTGATAGTCTATGATATAGTCAATCTTCTTCATCAATAATGTCATTTAAAGACATGAATTCTTCAGTCTTTATTCATTGTCCACATATATGAGGTAATTGAAAATGACTATGGATCAGGCATACATTAGTCCTCAAAGTGGCATATTTGCTTTTCAACATTTTAAAGAGGTCTTCTGCATCAGACTTGCCCAATTATGATGTAAGATTATGAGTGGTAAGGTAAAATAAATATGAAGGAGATCTGAAGGACAAAAGAAGAGGATGCAACATGTGTGCTTAGTGGAGAGAAGAAATTGCATTTAGTTGATAACTGATCTGATTAAAGATAGGAATTAGTAGTCAATGAAGAGAGATATGGTGAGTGTTCTTGTAAAGAAAATATGGCACAATTGAGACCCTGAGTGACAGAGCCTACTAGATGCTTGAAAAACTTTACTCTGGTTCACTGTGTAAGAGAGGGGCAAGACATCAGTTTGCAGATCATAATCCATTTTAGGGAGTTTGAGGACAATGTGAAACAACTGATGAGACTGAATATGGAAGTGGCTTAACCATATTTTCATTTTAAGATATAGATTAGAAATGTAATAACAGAGACTAGTTAGGAATTTGTTCTATTTATTCAAGTGTAGGATACTGATGACATGAACAAGGGTAGAAAGAAGAAGGATATGAGGAATGAGAAGAGGCTAGAGCTGAAAGACAGAAAGATTGTAGAAACAGCAGGATTTAAACACTGTATGGAGAAGGCAGTTCAGGCAGAAAGAAGTTATCAGAGATTCTTACGCCCAATAAATATGTTATGAACATCTACTGTAAATCCATGTATCACTTCACCATACCTGTCCAATTGGTCAATGTGTATGCTAAGAAAATAATCCACAAAACTGGACTATGTGAAGAAGAATCTGGTATGAGGATTGAAGAAAGACACAACAATAGCCTGTGATATGCATATGACACAACTATATTTGCAGAAAATGAAGAGGACTTCAAGTACTTTTTGATGAAGCTCTAAGATGATAGCTTTCACTCTATAGATTGCAACTCTACACAAAAGGAAATAAAAACTCTCAAAAATGGATTATCAAACAATGTAATGATAAATGAAGAAAATATTGAAGTTGTCAAGGATTTAATTTTATCTGGATCCACAATATACATCCATGGAAGTAGTAATAGTCAAAAAGAACAACAGCATTTTACGGTGGGAAAACCTACAGGCAGGGACCTCTTTAAAGAGGTAGGGACCATGAATGCCACTTTGACGATGAAGGTGGGCCTCACTCAAGCCCTCGTATTTTCAGTTGCTTCATATGCATGTGAAAGTTTTACAAGAAATAAGACTGAAGAATAATTGATGCCCTAAATTGTGGTGTTGGCAAAAAATATTGAATATACTATAGACTAACAGAATAAACAAATCTGTCTTGGAATACATGCTCCCTAGGAGCAAGGAGTAACATATCCCATGAAGAGCATCTTTTGTGTTTTGGACACTCTGTCAAGGGAGATCCCTGAAGAAAGACACTGCTCTTGGCAGGTATAAGGTCACTGAAAGGGAGAAAGACCCCAAACAATATGGATTGACATAATGACTCCAACAATGGTCATTAACCCAGAAGAGATTATAAGGACGACACAGAATTGGGCAGGGTCTCCTTTGGTCATATGTAGAATCTCTATGAATCAGAGACGACACCTAATAGCAATAAAAAGTCCATAACTATGCCACACATCAGAGTTATAGATCAGGGAAGAAATGACACTCAGATTGTTTTGGCAAGAGAGATAGTGGATGATGTAGGATGCTTTTCTGAGTCAGAACTATCTCAGCCAGAATCCTATTGTATAATTTATCCCTACTTCTGACAATTACACAGGCTGCGAGATTCTGGAATGCTACCCACAATTTATGCTATCAGGGACATACCAGTCCTGGTGATCCACTTCTGTAAATATTACAGAAAACAGCACAAACAAAAACACCACCACAACAATTCACAACAAAATCAAACCCCAGGGTGCAATTCCACTCTAGAAGACATGAATGAGAATTAGCTGGAAGATGATGGGTTTGCGTTTTCATTTTCCTTTACCCTCTGTTATTCCATTTTTCCAACCTTGAGTGTTGTTTTCTCTGTTCTATACCTAGCTGAATGAGATAAGAATTACAGTGCCTCTTTGAATATCTAGTAAGGCTTACAAAAGTGTAACTGTGAAAATTACGTAAATGCACGCTTCACATCATTCACTCACAGAAAACAACTTTCAAATCCCTAGAAGTATCTCCGTTCTGCAGAATTGTGTGCAGATAAAGTCAACATGAAAGGACTCATTCTCTGTCTTTCTTCCCCTCCCTTTCTCCTTCGCTCCTCTCATAGTGCTCAGCTTCCAGGAGGCCAGCCACTCTTTCCCTAGGGAAGAAAAAAATAAGTCCACCAAAACATTTCACTTGTCCTTTTAATAAGAGAAATTCAGCTTTGAGTTTCTACCCTGGTATTTGCATACCCCATCTCATTAAGATAATCATGAAAATCTACAGACCGCCAGTAAATAGAAGCTGTCTGTTTTAGAAGGCCATGATGAAGAACTTTTTTCCGTCATTGAACACAAAACTCAAGAGGTAAGTCTCATTGCTCTTGCACTTTACAACACATGAAATATTTGAAGATCGCTATTATACTCTTTCCTCATGGCTACAGCTTATCTTTTTTTTCATGGTCTATAAATACAACTTGCACCTATTTCTCTAGAGACATTTTATCCAGTTCTCCCAGAAAGCTACTTAACCTCCTCCAAGCATCTTCCAAGGATTCCTAATTGTGTTATGGTTTATTTGTTGGGTGGACTCCATCAGCCACCCAGGAAAAAATTAGCCAATCTGCTTCTGCCAAGGTTTACATTCTCAGAGACTTGATAAAGGGTTGTCATGATGCATAAGAAACGAACTTTATGAACTTCATATGTAAACCAATATGTTATTGTTGTTATGTGCCATTGAGTCCCTTGCGACTCATAGCAACCCTATGTACAAAAGCCCTAAACTCTGCTTTGTCCTGTGCCAATCTCACTGTCTCCGATACACCCATCCTGATTACCCCAGTCTCTGAATCAATCTACCTCCTAGAGGGCCTTCCCCTCCTGCGCTGTACCTCCACCCTGCCAAGCATGGTACCTCTCCAAGGACTGGTCCCTCCTTACAACACGTCCAAAGTATATCAGATGAAGCCTCACAATCCTTGCCTCCAAGGAGCAGCCTGATTTAACCCTCTCTAGGATGAATCTGTTTGTTTTCTTAGCAGTCCATGACACCCTCAATACTCTTCTCCAGCACTACAGCTCAAAGGCATCAATTCTCCTTCTGTCCTCCCTAGTCATTGTCTAACTCTCTAACACATAACAAGTGATTGCAAAGACCATGGCCTGTATCAGTTACATGTTAGTCTCCAGAGAGATATCATTGTTCTTCATTACTTTGGAGAGGTCCCTAACTGCAGACTTTCCCATTGCAATATGTTCTTTAATTTCTTGGCTGCTGGAGCCAAGCAAACTAAACCTGTGAACAATCTCAATCTCTTCACCATCCATTCTGGTGCTGCCAATTGGCCCAGTGGTGACAATCTTTGTCTTTTTGACATTGAGCCTCAGTCCATATTGAAAGCTGCAGTCTTTGACCCTCTGCAGCAAGCATTTCAGGTCCTCCTCAGTTTCAGCAAACAGGATTGTGTCATCTGCATAATGCAGACTGTTGATAGATGTTCCACCAATCCTGACGCCACACTTCTCCTCAAAGAGCCCAGCCTCCCTGATAATCTGTTCTGTATATAGGCTGAAAAAGTATGGAGAAAGGACACATCCCTGGTGTACGTCCTTCCCAATTTTGAACCATGCAGCGTTTCCTTGCTCTGTTCTGACAACTGCCTCTTGTTCCAAGTATAGGTTTCGCATTAGCACAATCAAGTGTTCTGGGATTCCCATTCTTCTCATCTTCTCAGAGTCAGCCATGATCCACACAGTCAAACACCTTTGTGTAATCAGTGAAACACAGACAGACATTCCTCTGGTATTCCCTGCTTTCAGCTAAGATCCATCTAACATTAGCTACAATATCCCTACTACCACTACCCTTTCTGGAAAATTTTAAAAAGAACTGGTTCTTTAAAAAAAAAAAGGAAGGAAAACAACTCAAGAGAAGAGGTTAGCAAGGTTGATAAGTTTAAAGAGTTAGCAATGATGACTTTAAAAGGCTTTTGTTTGACTCTTATTCATGCCTACCAAATGAACATCTGAATAGACTGTGCTATATACGACATCACTGAGTTTTCAGAAGCATATTGCCCAATTTTTCTTCTGAAGCAACCATTAGGTGTACTCAAGCCTTCAACTTTTCAGCTGAACAACTGAGCAGAGTAACACTTTGTACTACCCTTGACTACTAACTGAAGGTTTGGCCTGTTGAACTCACTCAGTGCAATCTACTTCTGTAAAGTTACAGTCAACAAAACCCTATGAAGGAGTTCGGTTCTGTCACCTGTGAGGTTGCCGTGAATTAGAATCAACTCAACAGCAATGTCTTGGGTGGGAAACTAAAGTGAAGATGTAAGTGCATGGTTGGATTTGAGAACTAAAGCTCAGTACAAAGGGTTAGGCTGAGAAAGAGGTTTAGAAAACATTAACATAAAGATGGTAATTGAAACTATTAGACATTATGTAAATTCTCTACTACTGACCTCTCCTTTTATGCAGAGTCGGCCTCGGCCTCGTAGTCAGATGTGACCACAGACCCAAGTCTATAAGGGCCAAAGCAATGAGTACTACTTCCAAGCCTGGTCTCACACAACTTCCAAGCCTGGTCTCTGAAAATCTTTTCAAACCAATTCTCAATCTTCATTACCTTTCTAACAATTCAATGCAAAGAAGCATGAGACTTTGAAAAAGCTACCCACTGAAGATTGTAAAGTTACAACATGGAAGGTCCCTAAGTGTTCTTACATTGAGAGGGGCCATCAGTCAATTTTATTTAAGTGCAAAAATAAACTTATAGTGTATTAACCACAGAAATACTATGGCTTATAGACTAGATGCTGTAAAATTAGCTACAGCCTATAGTTCAAAATCAGGAAAGGTATACACCAGGTATGCATTCTATCTCCATATCTTTTCAATCTATATGCAAAACAGATCATCCAGGAGGTTGAGCTCTATGAGGAGGAATGTGGCATCAGGACTGGAGGAAGTCTTATCAACAATCTGCATTAGACAGATGAAACAACCTTGCTTGGTGAAACTGAAGAGGACCTGTGGCATTTGCTGCAGAAGGTCAAGGACTGCAGCCTTCACTATGGATTCAAGCTCAACATCAAGGGAAAAAAAGTATTTTCATCACTGGGCGGATTGGCAGCATCATGATAGATGGTAAAGAGATTGAAATTGTTAACAGTGTCAGCTTGGTTTTCCCCACAGTCAACTTTTGGGACCAGTAGCCAGGAAATTAAAAGGCTAATTGCTTTGTGGAAATCTACAGTCAGGAACCTCTCCAGAGTACTGAAGAACAAGGATGTTAGTCTAGAGACTGAGGTGTGCCTGATCCAGGTCATGGGTTTTGCAATTACTTTTTATGCATCAGAGAGCTGGACAATGAATAAGGATTATAGAACAAGACGTCTTTGAGTTGTGGTGCTGGAGAAGAGCATTGAATATGCTGCGGCTGCTAGGAGAACAAATTAGTTCATCCCAGAAAGGATGAAGCGAGACTGCTCCTTGGAAGCAAGGATTTTGAAGCTTCATCTGACATACTTTGGGGATGTAGCAAGGAGGCAACACGAAGTTTGAAGGGGTGGAGGGACAGCACAGGAGAGGAAGACCCTGGATAAGATGGATTGACTCAGTGACTAGGGTAGAGGGGGTAGGTATGTTAGACACAATGCAGTTTGCTCAACAGCACATAACAACAACAACAAGACAACCCTGTCTACATTATATCCAAAGCAAACTCTCTAATAAAATGGCATTCAATTGTCTGCCTCAGAATTAGAACTACAATGTTCTGTGAAATTTCTGATGGTTTTTACCTTTTAGAAGTAGACACTGGAACTTTCTTCCATGGCCACTCTGTGTGAACTCGAATGACCAACTTCTCAGTCAGTTAAAGCACTTAACCATTTTTGCTGCTCAGGGAACTGTTTATCTGAGATAAAACCTAACATTACCATAGTCATTAACCATATGAGTCAGGTTACATTTGTCATTACAGTTATTTGTTTCTAGAATTGTGAGAAAAAACCTAGTTGAGAAAAAATTCAGTGAATGTAAGATACTGTAGATGGAAGGAAATACCACATTAACAAAAGTTGATAGCAATCTAGCAGGGACAGACCTGGACACTGGATCTCACTAATTTATTCACTTGCTATTCATTCATTCAATGCATCTCATGAGTATTTATCATCTGCAAAGCAGCATATCAGTTTCTAAGGCTCAAGTTACACAACAAGCTAAATTAAAATTTTGTTGAGAAGACACAAATATCAACAATGAATTAAAAAAATTATGTAAAAAGATATGTGTGTCACTGTGTACATTTATCATGTATCATTTACAATGGGATTGTCAACTAGCTCTTGAATGTTAAATACAACTTTATTATCTCAAGCCAATATTACTTTTCTACAGTCTGTCTCTCCAAATAATTGAAAATACCTATATTTTATTTCTTCCTAAAAATACATTTTATCCTCCAGCCTTGGTATTAATAATAAATCAAACAGACATTTTAAAATATATATCTTTTAGAGACCTGGCAATATCATTTAACTGCACTGATTCATAATTTAAATCACCTCTGCTTTATGGTTAGTGATAAAAATGGGCAAAAAGAAAGGGAAATAGATTGCTTTTGAGCAGTTAATATGTGATTTGTAAGTAAAGGTACATTAAAGTTTGAGACTTCTTTTGAGTGAAATAGTATGATGGTAACCTCATGATTTCATCAAAGAGTGGAGGGACTTCAAAGCACAGTCAAAAACTCTGAAAACCAGAATAGTCAGAGCAGGCTTCATGAGCAAATCAAGTCTTTAACAAGCTATTAAAGGTCTTCCCAATGATGATCTGGATATTCTGAAGAATGAATTATAAGGGAGGGCATGGAGTGTTATTGATTTGGTCTGAAGATCATGGGATGAGAATATTACTTACCTGGGCCACCGACATCTCCTGTTCTTACTCTAAGTTTCACTGTCCTTGTCTTTTACCTCTCCAGACAATCTGTTACAGGTTTTCACCCAAAAGAATCCATTATGTTAGAATAATTAAAAACACTTTCTGGTAAGTGGGAGATCTAGTTGCTGGTTGTCTCTTTACAACTTCTTTCTAGCTCCATGGTATCTAATTTACCAATCCAGAATTTGCACTGCCCCTCACTAGTCCTCTGAAATGGTACCTGTCACTGTTAAAAATGATGATAGCATTTGTTCTTTTAAAAATGATTGGTTTTTAAGACTCCTGAAGATGTGCTAGTTGTGCATGCCAAAGAAGGAATATTTTTATTGACAGCACAGAGAGAAAAGCATAATAAGGAAAGACCTTTATCCTCCTAAAAATTACTGTGAAAATTTGTCACAGAGAGCAGTTTCTTCTTATTGGGAATATGTTTTGGAATTTCTTGGCTGAGAGAAAATACAGAGTCTGCTCAGTCTGTTGTACCAAGACACTCATCAACATTGCAATAATTACTGTGATGCTTCACCCTAGTCCTTCTTCATGGCTGGGAACATCACCTGTGAATTTGTCTTAGAACATGATTGCAGGGAACTCCTTTGCCTGAGATTACATTCTATCCAAAGGAAAACTCTTGAAAAAACCCACAGAAAGCAAAAACAATCCATTCATTTGTGGTTGGACATTTGGGCTGTTTCCATGTTATTGTTGTTGTTGTTATGTGCCATCGAGTCATTAGCGACTCATAGCGACCCTGTGTACAAAAGCTCTAAACGCCACTCTATCCTGTGCCAACCTAACCATCTCAAACGCACTCATTCCCATCACTCCACTCACAGAGTTGATCCATCTCATCGAGGGTCTTTCTCTCCTTCGCCACTCCTCCACTCTGCCAAACATGATGTCCCTCTCCAAGGACCAGTTCCTCCTTCAACATGCCCAAAGGATGTCATACGAAGCTTCAGAATCCTTGACTCGAAGGAGCATTCTGGCTTCACTTTCTCCAGGACAAATCTGTTTGTTCTCCTAGCAGTCCATGGTATTTTCAACACTCTTCTTCAGCACCACAGCTCAAAGGCATCAATTCTCTTTCTATTATCCCTATTCACTGTCCAACTCTCTGATGCATAGCACATAATTGCAAAGACTATAGTTCGGATCAGGTGCACCTTAGTCTCCAGCCTGACATCATTGCTCTTCAGTACTCTTGAGAGGTCCCTCAGCTGACTTACCCAATGCAATTCGTCTTTTGATTTCCAGGCTGCTGTTACCAAGAGTGTTGACTGTGGAGCCAAGTAAACTAAAACTGTTAACTTTCTTAATCTCTTCACCATGTTATTGCAATGATGAATAATACTGCTATGAACATTGTGTACAAATCTCAGTTTGTGCCTCAGTTCTCATTTTCTCAGGATATATTCCAAGTAGTGAAATAGCTGTGTCATGGAATTTCTATGTTCAGTTTTTGAGGAAGTGCCAAATTGCTTTCCAGAATGGTTATATTATTTAACAATCTCACCAACAATGTTTAAGAGTTCCTTTCTCACCACATCCTCTTCAATATTTATTACTTTCTACCCACTTAAATTTTGCTACTGTACTGGAGTGAGATGGTACCTCTTTGTGGTTTTGATTTGCATCTCTCTTATTGCCAGTAATTTGAAGCACTTCTTCATGTGTCTGTTTGCCATTCGAATATCTTCCTCTGTGAAAATTCTTCCCATGTCTTTTGCCCATTTTGTAATTGGGTTATCAGTCTTTTTCTTGTGGAAGCCCAGGAGTAAACTTTTGTTATAGGACTTTTGTCTGAGATGGTATTACTAAATGTTTGTTCCCAGTCTGTAGGTTTTCTTTTCACCCTGTTGGAAAAAAGTTTTTGATGTACACAAGAATTTAATCCAAATGTCCAACGACAAACGAATGGATTGAGAAATTATGGTACATTCACACAATGGAATACTATGCGGCACGCAGGAGCAGGGATTTTGTAAATTATTACCTAACTTGGGAGGGACTGGAGAGCATTATGCTGAGTGAACTAACTCAGTCACATAAAAAGGATAAAGACTGTATAAAACTATTATTGTAGAATGAGTATATGGATCCAAGAAGGGTGGGAGAGGTTGGAAGCAGAGGGATGTGGATGTGCAAGGGGAGGAGGGGATTAATCATTGAGTTATACAATTTGATGGGGAGAGGAGGAGGGAAATTGAAAGAATTTGTTCTTGAAAACAATGTATTTGAGTTTTGTAAATAAACTAGTAGGGGGAAACCCCCAAACAAAAGAAAACAAAGAAAAAAAACCCACCAAAGGAAAACTTTGCAGCCAGTGACTAGCTTACTGGGAATAAAAATTCCTATATCTTTGCTCACTGTGAAACAACTCTGAAAGACCAACCCAGTTTTAGGCTCCCCCAGGATCCTCTAAGGTCTCAGTTGAAATTGTAGTATAAACAACTTTCTCACTTTGTCCAATCTTAAATTCTCACTTTTTGGTATCTCCTAAGTGCACTCCCTTATAAAACTGCATCCAAGTCTCAGAAATCATTTGCAGGGAACTCAAACCAAGGTAAGGCCTAAACCTTCATAGGAAGTTGGAAGGTATTCTATGGAGAACTGTAAGACTCTACTGGAAATTAGGAGGAAGGGGTTTCAGAGAAAAAAGAGACTGAAAAAAGAGTAAGGGGGCAGTATGTTGAAAATGGTGGTATGTTACTTTTCTGCAGTGTATTATGAAGTCTAGTAACTTATACTAGGACCAATTAGCTTTCTTGTGGAAAATGGTAAATGACACTCTTTTACTGAGAGTAAAATAGAGAGCTTGCTGGGTTGCACAGAAGAAGAGGGTGGTCCCCAAATGAATTAATTACATTTATGGGTACCTATCTGAGTAGTTTAAATGAAAACTCAGGCTCCCTCTTCATCTCAAATGAAATCCTTACCACAGATCAAAATCGAACGCTTACTGTGAATGTTGAACTTTTAGATACATCACCCAAACTCCACTGTCACTGAGTCAATTCCAACTCTACAGAACAGAGTAGAACTTCCCTGTTGAGTGCCTAAGGCTGTAATAGAAGCAGATCGTCACAACTTTGTCATATCGAGCGCCTGGTGGCCTCAAACTGCCACTCTTTCAGTTACCAACCAAGTGCTTATCTTGCCAGTGCTTCTCTTTGGACATATGTTGTTGTTATTATTGTTATGTACCGTTGAGGTGGAACCAACTCACAGGCAACCCACCAGCAGTTCTTTTAGACAGTAAATCACACAACAGATCACCCATCTTTTTCCCACAGAGCAGCTAGTGGATTTGAACTGCTTGTCAGAGCTCCTTATATATGTTGTTATTGTTGTTATGTTCTGTCAAGTTACCTGTGACCCATAGCAACCCTATGTACAGGAGCTCAGAAACCTCACCTGTCCTGAGCCAGTCTCACTGATTCTGACACACCTATATTCATATGTTGTTGTTGTTGTTGTTAAGTGCCCTATGAAGGAGAGTCCTTGACGCTTGGGTGCCTTTCATCCTCTCTCCAAGTTCATAGGGTTTCCAGAGGCAAGCTATTATGGAAGTGGACGCCACTCCTCCTTCCACACTTGTTCAATTGGGGAGCTCCACCCCACTCTCAGTCTGCATTGGGTAGCCAACCATTAACGCATTTGACACATCCGTGTCACAGTGTTCAGCCTCACAGCAACCACAAGTGACCACGGGACGGCAACTTGTACACCAGGGCTATACGACCTAGAGGAATGTCTGAACAAAAACAATGACAGACTGGCCTGACGGCCGCGAACTAAAAGTCACCCACCTTTGTCTTGGTAACATCGTTTTCTCTTCGCTGGGCCAGCTGATCTCTCTCTCTGTCTTTCTCTCTCTGTTGATGTTATTGTTGTTAAGTGCCATCGAGTCACAGGCGACTCATAGCGACCCTATGAAGGAGAGTCCTTGACGCTTGGGTGCCTTTCATCCTCTCTCCAAGTTCATAGGGTTTCTGGAGGCAAGCTATTATCGAAATGGACGCCACTCCTCCTTCCACGCTGCTATATTCATATAGCAAAGAAAAATAGATATATGACTCAAGATGATAGTGGGGACTCCACTTCAGATTTAAAAAAGAACTAATGAAAATTAACTTGAGTCCAGCCCCTTAAGCCATGGAAAATTTGTAAAAATGATGTGAAATTTCAGAGTATTTTGTTGGAACAAACCATGGTGGTGAGTGCCTAAGAGAAAGCACGTGAATTCTAACAGGAGATAATGTGCTATCCAGCAATTTCCATGGGGCTGAATTTCAAAAGAATGGAAACCACCTCTAACCATGCAGGTGACACATACAAGCTACTGTAATTGGGCTACGTCAATCAGAATCCCAGCAGTAAAAGGAATTCAGTTTCAGACAATCACATGAAGAGAAATGCATCAGGAGACTACTTAGAGAGAGGATTGCTGGGTCAGAGGTAAACGAAGGATGTGAGATTACCTGGAGACCAGGAGTAATGGGAAGCTGTTATCACCACAAAGGCTGAAGCAATAGGAGAGAAAATATGTACGTGTTTATGGGGACTGCTGGGGATTGGAATAGTAGAGAAGGGGTGCAACCTGGTGGGACTTGGAATCATGGAGGGAAGTCAAAGAAGATATGCCAACATTGAGATGGAGAGGAGAAGATACATCTTCCACTTTTCAATCTTCTGCTAATATTTCCAGTTGAGTGAGTCCAACAAGGAATCCTCTGAAGAGAAATCTCAGTATGACATAGCCTGAAACATACAAAAGAACAGAGAGGATAGAGAATGTGTCAGTTAGCCCTATGAACAATATATCTGAAACTTGCCCTATTCTATACCAACCTCATGATCTCTGACACCCTTGAGCCCATTGCTGCAGTCATTGTGACTGTCCATCTCATTAGGGTCTTCTTCTTCACCTTTCTAAGCATGATGTATTTTTCCAAGAAATAGCTTCTCCTAGCAACATACCCAAAGTTTGAGAGGTGAAATTTTGTCATATACGCTTCCAAGGAGCTCCTGGCTGCACTCTTCCCAAGACATACCTGTTTGTCCTTTCGGCAGTCAATGGGATATTCAGTACTTTTTGCCAACATCACAACTCAAAGGTTCTTCTTCTGTCATCCTAATCCATTGTCCAATTCTCCAATGTGTAGCAAGCAATTGAAAAAAGCATGGCCTGAATCAGGTGCACTTTAGTAAATTAATCTCTGATTTACTTCCCCCATGATGGCATCTGAGGAAAGTGGATGTGAGAGCAGGGGATATCAACAGTGGCTTACAAGACTTGACTTTCTTTCTCATGATGGAAAGTTCTCCCAAGAGCTCTTGACCCTCTTTGGATCACACAGGCCCGCCCATATCGCCATGATCTAAGGAGAAATAGATGTTCGTATTAGCTCCATGCAGTAAAAACTGGTCCTTCCCAAGAAAGTTCTGAGGATTTGCAGAGGTAAGTCATGTTCTCTTTGTCCTTTGTTCCTCTCTTCAAGAGAGAATGATGCTACTTTGGAGAGCATACTTTATCATCCTTAAATGATGCCTTTCCCCACCATCAGAATCCAGGATGCATAGCCATTTCTACCACTCTAATATTTCTCAAGTATCTATACCTATTTTTGGCCACATTGCTACCATCATGAATGCTCTGAATTACCACACTCTCCTTGACACTAGTCCCAATGTCTTTGGAGTGTCCACTTTATTCTTCACCACATGGTAGCTGGGGATATCAATTCAAAATATACAATCCATGGGAAGAAGTCCTTTCTTAAAACTCTACAATTGTTCCACCTTATCTTCAAAAGAAGGTCCCTGATTGATGCAAGTGGTTTGCATCTACTGCTAACCTAAATATTAGTAATTCAAACTCACCTTGCAGGTCTATAAAGAAAAGTTTTGTGCTCTGCTTTTATAAGATTACAGCCAAGAAATCAGTCTGGAGCAGTAGTGTAATACATAAGGCCGTCATAGTTGAAATCAACTTGATCAAACAAGTTTTACTTTTTAATTATTGGCTTCAGAAAGATACCAAAAGGATCTTAGATACTACACAGCTACCCTTATTTTTTGTCATTCTCTAAAATGAGCTTTGAACCTCCCAATCACACCACATCAACCATCTCACATCATCATTCTCTATCTTGTGGCTCTACTGGACGTTACACATTCATCTATAAGTAATATATGGTCTCTCGCATTTTATGTTCTAACTTGGGCCATGAAGAACTGGTAACCCATTTAATTTCCCCAGGTTTTCTTTGCAAACCTCTTGGAAGAAAACTGCCTGCAAAGTTTGCTACTAATGCAGTGTGTGATCGTCTCATTAGATTCTTTTTTTCTTTTAATCATCTTATAAGGAGTCTCATAAGTCATGCTTAAAATTTACTGAGGATGCATAATAATGAAGCCAGTCTCTTGATTTAGCAACACTCCTGAGGTTTCTGGATTTCTCTGTCTTTCATTGCAGGATACAGATGTTATGCTTGAAATCAAACACCAGGATAGAGAGGCCTGAAAACTGGAAAATAGGGCCTGACCTCTGAATGACCTAAAGTGGGGCGAGGAAGAGCAGATGGTAAAATACATTCCAGGAGACTTCTCAAGTATTGGTAAAGAAATGTGACCAGAATATTAGGACACTGGATTATAACATCTTATCTGATTGGTATAGAATACATAATCAGGAAATGAGTGCTCTTTCATTAAATAAAATCTATAGTTTGGTTTTAGTGTTTTGCTTAATATATATAATGAAGGCTCCTGGTTCATACAATAAATCTATTTGGGAACCTCACATTTTAAGTTTTGCTTTGCTTTTTGTACACATTGTGCCATCTTTCATTGGACAGAGTTCTCAATTTAGATGACAAAGGACTGATCCTCAAGAAGAGAGGAGTGCCAGGGCAAGGGTGCCCTGGTCAGGAATGCAGATGGCACCTCTTGGTGATATTTCCATAACTGTTCATGTTCGAACTCCTTGTAGGAAAGGCAGCAGCTGGGCACCGTGGAAAGTCCTGAGATATCCTCCTTCTTGTACATGTACTTGCAGTACTGATGAAGTCTCACATCCGTATCCAGTTGGGCAGTTCCCCTAGTTTGACATCCATGAGCTTTCCCTCCTGCAGTGGTAGGAGAGAATCATCTTGGAATCTAGTAAGTCCACAGTGCCATTGCTAAAACCTAACCTTTTGTAAATTTTCATTCAAAATAATGATCAAAAAAAAAAGCACAAAAATATTTTTTAAAGACAGATATAAAACTTTCAATATCCAGATAATTTCAGGTTTCAGGGACAGAAAAGGACAGTGCTTATGCAGGTGTGGAAGGGGACCAAGTGAAAATAAAGAAGCAGGTAACTATACATTTTCAGTTACTTAAAAAGAAGATATGAGATGGGAAAACATCAAGCAGATGCAAAATGATGGAGGAGACCATGAAGACGTGGCTTAAGTGAAGTGAACATGATAATGAGAGCAGAGATAAAATCACAGCTCGTATATTGGACGGTGTGAGGCTGACAGTAAGGAGTTTTGTTGCTGTTGGGTCATGGGAACCATTGGGAAATTGAGAGCAGAAAAATGACAAGGACAATTGATGCTGGAAAAGGGATAACACTCTTGCTGCCATGGTGGATGTGAGGAAAATAGCAGAAAGGACACTAATAAAAAGTGTCCTTTCATGCAAGTATTCATCAAAGATGTTAGTGTTGCATGGAGTAGAAGGGTAAAACAAGCTAGGAGGAAAGGATTGGCATTTCAGTTCCAAAAATGAGTCAGTAGAAGCCTTATGTATCACAACAGAAAGTCTTCTAATAAAATGTGAGAAGATGCGCACCATGGCTTGGACACTAAAATCTAAAATCAGACTCACTGCTGTCAAGTTGATTCTAACTCGTGACAACTCTCTAATACATAGTTCAAGACTTTTTAACAGGAGGGCATAGACTTATCAAATACATAGTTCAAGACATCTTAACAGGAGGGGATGGGCTCATCAAGCCCAAAGTCTGATTTGAACCACCAACCTTTCACTTAGCAGACTAACACTTAATCTACGTAATATATAAGTGACTGAAGCATTTTACTTGAGCATACCAAATATTGTAAAGATGGAACATGAAAAAGTGGCACATCAATGTGGGCTGTCACCTAGCCCCCAGCAATTAATGCAACTAACTGGTGGTAACAAAAGTGTGCTAATAGTGAGCTCTGGTGACTTAAGGAGTTGCTCTGCCAGTACAAAGGCAGACAGTTCAAATATACCAGCTGCTCTGTGGGAGAAGGACAGGTATTCTCCTCCCCTGCAATTTACTGCTTCTGAAAATCCACAAGAGCATCATCAGGTTGAAAAGGTATGGAGAGAGATATTGACAGGATTTTCAGTTAGATTGGATAAGGAGTATGAAAGAAAGAAGTGAAAGATAATTTCAAGATATTTGCTTAACTTTTTAGAGTAAATGATGCTGCCATTTACTGAGAGTGGAAGACAATAGAAACTGCAAAATTATAGTGAAAATGAAGACTGGGTTTTGGACATTTTAAGTTTCAGGAGTCTATTATGTATGAAAGTGGAAATGTTGACTTACTCTTGTTGTCATTATGTGTCATTGCGACTCATAGCGACACTATGTACAACAGCCCTAAACTCTGCTCTGTCCTGTGCCAATCTCGCTGTCTCTGACACACCCATCCTGATTACCCCAGTCACCAAATCAATCCACCTCCTAGAGGGCCTTCCCCTCCTGTGGCTGCCCTCCACCCTCCCAAGCATGATGTCCTTCTCCAAGGAACCATCTCTCCTTACAACATGACCAAAGTATGTCAGACGAAGCCTCAGAATCCTTACCTCCAAGGAGCAGCCCAGTTTAACCCTCTCCAGGATGAATCTGTTTGTTTTCTTAGCAATCCATGGTACCCTCAATACTTTTCTCCAACATCAAAGCTCCTTCTATCTTCCCTAGTCATTGTCCAACTCTCTGTTGCATAACAAGTGATTGCAAAGACCATGGCCTGTTTCAGATGCATCTGAGTTTCCAGAGAGACACCATTGCTCTTGAGTACTTTATAGAGGTCCCTAACAGCAGACTTTCCCATGGCAATATGTCTTTTAATTTCCTGGCTGCTGGTGCTAAGAGTGTTGATTGTGGAGCCAAGCAGACTAAAGCTGTGAACAACCTCAATCTCTTCACCATCCATCCTAATACCAATTGTTCCAATGGTGAGAATCTTTGTCTTCTTGACATTGAGCCTCAGTCCATATTGAAGGCTGCAGTCCTTGACCCTCTGCAATAAGCGCTTCAGGTCCTCCTCAGTTTCAGCAAACAGGGTTGTGTCATCTGCATAACGCAGATTGTTGATAGATCTTCCACCAATTCTGATGCCGCAATTCTCTTCATAGAGCCCAGCCTCCCGGATGATCTTTTCTGCATACAGGTCGAAAAGGTATGGAGAGAGAACAACTGGACAACTGTATATTGAAATCTGCAGTTTGACGGAGAGATTGTGACTGGAGATTTTAACTCAAGTAAGCTCAGGATATATAGGCTAAATGATAGATTAATTGAAAAAATATTTAGGGTATGATAGTAGATAAAGAAGCATTCTAAACTGTTAGGTCAGAAAAGAAGAAACAAAAGGGACACATTGGGAAGAATGCATGGCCAGCCTGGAAGGAGAAAATACATTGTTATATGGAGTTACAAAACCCACATGTTAAAATCCTTTTTAGGATAAAAGGACAGTTTGCTTTGAATTTTAGTTTAGTTTTTGGGAGTTTTAGCAAATATATTGAAACAATTGTACGTTGTTGTTGTTGTTGTTGTTGTGTACCATTGAATCCAAATCAACCCATAGTTGACCCTCCAGCAAATTTTCAGAGGTAGTACGGAAGTTGCTTGCCCCTCTTTCCTTTGTGAAGCTGTTGATTTTGAAACCATGCCTTTGCTTGGAGGCAAGAATCATGAGGCTTCACCTCACATACTTTGGGTGTGTTGCTAGGAAGGGCTATTCCTTGAAGAAGGCCATAATTCTGGAAAGAACAGAGGGTCAGCAAAGGAAAGGAAGACCCTCAACCATGTGGATCGACATGGTAACTGCTGCAGTGGGCTTCTGTGTATCAGGAAGTGTGAGAATGGTGCAGGATAGAACAGGGTTCAGATCTTTTGTTCATAGGGTCTCTATGAATCATACTCAACTCGAAGACACCTAACAAGAACAACAAGGACTCACTGTATTTGTTAAAGATTAACTTAAATCTCTACCTCACACAGTACACAAAAATAATTATTTTGAAAAATATATTTTTACTAAAAAGAATAAAATGATGATGTCTTTGAGCTGTGATGCTGGAGAGGAGGACTGAATAATCCCATGTACTTTTCCCAAGATATATCTGTCTGTTCTTTTGTTGAATTTCCAGTGGGTTTTCTGAGACTGGAAATCACGTAGGAGGAGCTTGCCCTTCTTTTTTACACTGAGCTTCTGGTAAATTCAAACCACCAGAGAAGTGTCACCAATAGGTTACAAACAGAACAAACAGATATTTCTTTGGAAAAGTACATCCAGAGTGCTCCTTGGAACAAAGATGATGAAGCTTTGTCTCATATACTCCACACATGTTGCTAAGAAAGATTTCTTGGAGAGGGGCATTATGCTTGGAAAGGTGGAGGGTCAGTGAGGGAGAGGAAGGTCCTCAACCAGGTGGACTGACAGAGGACTTCAATGGGCCTCAGTGTGTCAGAGAGGGTGAGACTGGCACATGATATGACAGGGTTCAGATCTGTTGTTCATAGGGTTGCTATGAGTAGTAGTGCTCAGCAATAACAGGCGGTTCAGGTGGGTGGAGGATGAATAGCACCTTACAGGAAGGCATTGCCTCTTTGTATACCAATATGGTGGGGAAGCTCTACTAGAACCAGACAGCACAGCCTGTAGGGAACTTTGCTGCTAATCTAAAGCTGTTTCAAAGAGATGGGTGCGGGGGTGGGTGTGGGTGTGTAGGGGGTGTGTGAGAGAGAAAGAGAGGAGAGAGGGAGAGAGGGAGAGAGAGAGAGAGAAGAAGAGAGAAGAGAGAAGAGAGGAGAGAGATATACTCCTTAATCATAGGGTCACATAATTTAATGGGTGGAGGGGGGGATGGGTAAAGGAAAGGAGAAAGATCCAGTGTTAAAAACAATGTGTACAAACTTTATGAACTTTGTATGTAAACCACGATAAAGTAAATAAATAAAAAGAGTAAGAACATTCCATTGGTGTAATCCGTAAGAAGTGGTTCTACTAACCTATTGGTGACATCCCTCTGGTGGTTTGAATCTACCAGAGGCTCAGTGGGAAAAAGAAGGGTAAGCTCTTCCAGTGTGATTTCCAGTCTCAGAAAACCCGCTGGAAATTCAACTAAGTCAGTTCCAACTTGACATCGATGAGTTGAGTTGAAAATGGCGAATATGTGATGCAACTGTAACAACTCGTAATCTGTCCCACACAAAGAACCTAAATTACAGATGTTAGTTAACAGTTGTTGTTATGTGCTGTTAAGTCATCTACTATTCATAGTAACCCTATGCACAACAGCTCTGAAGCCTGCCCTATCCTGAGTCGATCTCACTGCCTCCAACCCACCTACCCTCTATTACCACAGTTACTGTGTCAATCCATCTCATCCTAGGTCTTCCTTTCCTCAACTTTCCGTATTACCAAGCATGATGTCCTTCTCCAAGAACTGGTGCCTCCTGGCAATTTATCCAAAGTATATGAGATGGAGTTTCAAAATCCTTGGCTCCAATGAGCAGCTTGGTTTCACTTTCTCTAGGACCGACCTGTTTGTTCTCTTGGCAGTCCATGGTATGTTGAATGCTCTTCTCCAGAACCACAACTCATATCTACAAATAAATCAAACAAGGGGAAATTGAGGATTTATACCACATTTTGCAGTCCAAAACTGCCTAAACATACAATCAAGATGTGTTAATAATAATTGATGACTGGAATTCAAAAGTTGGAAATGATAAGAAAGTAATGGTCTCCATTATTTACCATCACAAGAACATGGGAACAGCCCAAATATCCAGCACAATCGAATGGATTGAAAAATTATGGTACATTCACATGATAAAATACTACATAGCATGCAGGAGCAATGATTTTGAAAATTACTATCTAACTTGGGAAATTTTAGAGATAATTTTGCTAAATGAACTTACTCAATCCATAAGGACAAATACTATATAAGACCATTATTGTAGAAATAGATAACTAGTAAAATGTGTATGAGGATCCAAAGGGGAGAGGGGAGGTGGAGAGGGGTGAGGATGGACAGGAAGGTAATCATGGGGTTGATGATTAGAGGGACCGGTGAGTAAAAGGAATAGGAAAGATTTGGTGTGAAAACATTCTATATGAACTTGGTAAGTAAATCAGCATAAAATACAAAATAAATTTTCTTTAAAAAGGTGGAAAATAATGGTTATGTTATTAATGCATTCCTATTAACTAGTCAACACTCTTGGCAACCTGGAGAGGGTAAAAGCAACTTGCTATTTGGAGGCAAGAATTCTGAAGCTCTGTCTGACATACTTTGAGCCTGTTGCCAGGAGGGACCAGTCCTTGGAGAAAAGCATCATGCTTGGAAGGGTAGAGGGCCAGAGCAGGAGAGGAAGGCCATGAAAGAGATGGATTGACTCAGTGACTGAGGTAATGAGGGTAAGTGTGTCAGAGACAGTAAGACTGGCTTAGGATAGGGCAGGGTTCAGATGTGTTGTGCATAGAGTCTCTATGAGTCACAGGCACCTCAATAGCACATAACACAACAACAACATGTCTATTTGAATGATAGTACAGCACTGTACTTCAGGAGGAAAGGTAGTTGGAAACTATGAACTTAGTAGAAAAAAACGAAGATGAGAATTTGAGTGACTGAATTTTGTGCACTTGATAACTTATTCATCATAAATACCTTTTTTAAAAAAACACAAATGATGATTTTACCTGTGGACTTCACCTGATTGACTGCATGTTGGAAATGCTAAATATCAGTAGTTAAAACCAGGTCAGGTGCTCACTGTGGAACAGACCACCAATTGCTAATGTGCAAATTCAAATTGAAATTGAAGAAAATGAAGATAAATCCACAAGAACTAAAATATGACCTTAAGTCTATCCCACTTGAATTTAAGAATCATCTTAAGAATAGGTCTGAGGCCCTGAACATCAATGCCTGAAAACCAGATGAGCTTTGAGATGGTATCAACAAGGATATCACTCATGAAGAAAACAAGAGCTTATTACAAAGAGAGAGGAGAAAGGAAAAAAAGGAAGTGGATGTCAGAAGACTCTGAAAATTGCACTAGAGTGTTGAGATGCCAAAACAAAGGGAAGAAATGCTGAAGTAAAAGAGATCAACAGAAGGTTTTAAAGAATAGCTTAAGAAAACAAAGTATTAGAATGTGCAAAGAATTGGAATGGAGAATAAAAAAAGGAAGAATTCACTCCGCCTTTTTCAAGCTGAAAGAATTCTAAAACAAATTCAACCCTTATGTTACAATACTGAGAGATTCTATAGGCAAAATTTTGCATCATCCAGGAGGAGGCAGCAAAAGAAGATGGAAGGATTACAGAGAGTCACCAAAAAGAATCGACTGACATAGAACCATTACAGGATGTAGCATATGATCAAAGCCAATGGTAACGAAGGAAGAAGTTCAAGCTGTACTAAAGGCATTGGAAAAAAATAAGATCCCAGTAATCAATGGGATACCAACTGACATATTTCCATTAAAAGAAGCCGTCATAAATGTGCTCAATGGTCTATGCCAGGAAATTTGGAGAACAACTGTCTGGCTGACACTAGAAGAGAACCAAGTTGCTCCCATTCTCAAGAAATGTGATCCAACAGAATGTGGACATTATCAAGCAATATCACTAATGACAATGCAAACAAATTATTATTATTGAAGACCATGCAAAACTGGCTGGAACAATTTATTTACAGAGACCTGCTAGACCTTTAAGTTGGGTTTAGACAAAGCTGTGACACCAGGGATATCATAGCTAGTGTCAAATGGATCCTGGCTGAATTCAGAAATTACCAAAAGAATGTCTGTTTTGCTTTATTGACTATGTAAAGGTATTTGACTATAAAATTTATGGGTAGCATTGGGGAGAAAAGAAATCCCAGAGCTCTTAATTACGCTCGTACAAAACCTATACCTTGACCAAGAAGCTACTGTCCAAACAGCAAGGAAAATCTGCATGGTTTAAAATCAGGAAAGTTGTGTGTCAGAATTATATTCTTCCTCCATACCTATTCAATCTGTAAGCTGAGCAAATCATCGAGATGCTGGACACTATGAAGAAGACTGTGGCATCAGGATCAGAAGAAGACTTGTCAACAATCAGAGTTATGCAGATAACTGCTGTTTTTGTTAAGTGCCGTTGAGTCACAGACGACTCATAGAGACCCTATAAACAAAAGACTTGAGCACTTTCATAGAGTTTGCAGAAGAAGCCAAGCCATTTCAGAAGTGGATGCCACTCTTGCTTCCAGCTTGTTTTAACTGGGGAGTTCCACCAAACACTGCCCACCATGGGTAACTATTATCACCTTTGGCACATCAGTGTCCCAGTGTTTAGCATCACATTAACCATGAGTTACCTCTGTGTAGCAATGCACAGACCAGTGCTATACCACATAGAAGAATGTTTGACAAAAAACAATTTAAACCAGGCCTGAGTGCAGCAGATTAAAATCATCCACCTTGGGCTTGGTAGCATAAATTTCTGTCCACTAGGTCAACATAGCTCTCTCTACGTTGTCATTGTTATTGTTGTTAAGCACCATCGAGTTGTAGATAACTCATATCGACCCTATGAATGTGAGACCTGAGCACTATTCATAGAGTTTCCAGAGGCAAGCTATTTACGAAGTGGATACCACTCCTGCTTCCAAGATGCAGATAAATACAACCTTGTTAATAGAAAGTGGAGAGGACTGGAAATATTTGCTGTTGGAGATCAAAGATTACAATCTTTAATCTGTAGTACAGCTCAACACCAAAAACCCAAAAATCTTCACCACTGGATCAATAGGCAATATCATGATAGATGTGGAAAAGATTTTTAAAAAATTATTTCATCTTACTTGGATCAACAGTCATCACCTTTACTATCAGCAGTCAGGAGATAGGAGATGTATTGCACTGGAAAAGTCTGCTGTCAGAGATCTCACCTAAGGAACAATGATGTCAGTTTGAAGGCTAAGTTGTTCCTGATTCAGATCATGGGTTTTTTTCAATCAATTGCTATGAATCTGACAGATGAATGATAACTAAGAATGACAGATGAAGAAGTGATACCTTTGAGCTGTGATGTTGAAGAAGGGTACTGAATAACCCATGAACTGTCAAATGAACAGATATGTCTTTAAAAAACTACAACCATGTTGTATTTGGAGGCAAAGAAGACACAGTTTCATCTCACATACTTTGGGCATATTGTTATGAGAGGCTGTTCTTTGGAAGGGGACAGCATGCTTGTAAAGGTGGAAGATCAGCGAAAGAGATAGAGACTCTCCATCAGAGGGATTGACACAGCAACTGCCACAATGGGCTCAAGTATGTCAGAGAAGATAAAGATGGCACAGGTTGGAACAGGGCTCAGATCCATTGTTCACAGGCTTGCTGTTAGTCAGTCTCGACTTGATGGCACCTAACAACAATCCTATTAGAACATAACTTGTAACAAACTACCTCACTAATAATAATGCAAGATGGTAATATAGGAAACTATGAAGAGTATGGCTATAGTTTACATTATAAATAGAAATTTATAATTTAAATTTAAAACTTCCCACATAAATAGAGCATGTGAGAATCTCTGTATTTTCTGCATATTTCTTTCTGTAAATCTAGAACTGCTCTAAACATGATATAAAGAAAACCCTACAGATTACTATGATCTGCACCTTAGTTCAACATGGGGGTGGATGCGCTGGAACAGACAGCATTCCATTCTGCTGTGCACGGGGACGCTGTGAGTCTAAGTCAACCCACAGCAGCCAAAAAAAAACCACAAAACAATATGAAGCAGACATTCAGATGCTGGGTAGAGAGGAGTCTGCCTCTCCCCTGGAGAAAAACTCCTCCAGTTGACCTGTACTTTTAGTGGGGTTTGGTGTGAGATTTGGCTTTCTTACTATGCCACCACTTAGCATCAATATTGCGGGGATTGGAACAGTTTATAGTCTTTCTGTCCCTGTGAAACCCACCTTTCATCTCTAGAGGTTAAATTCACATATTCACATAAGTGTATATTCTTACTCATCCAGCTAGTCTTTAACCATCCACTTGTATCTCAGATTGTGTTGCTCCACCTACATGTTCACGAATAAATCCCAATAAAAGTATAATCCAGATCACCAGGAAGCCTAATTTCATCTCTCACTCATTCACACAATGTTCCTTTATTATACTAACATCAAGAATCTCTAAAATGTGCTAATTCATGTCTAAAGAGATAGTCAGAATGCCGTTTGTCTTTTTTGGTGGAGCAGACATTTAGATGGTTCCTCCTTGAGCCTGGACAACTCTACATCTATCCACCTGGAAACTCATTAAGCCCACAGTGCTCCTTATCTTTCCAGTGTCATAATGTTTGTGTTTGCCATCAGAGCATGGTGTCATCTTTCAACAAAGCTGCAGAGCAAGTCATACATGCATGCATACACACATGTACACACATACATACACAAAGCCACCACTGTATCAAAGATAGAATTAAGGTAGTAAAGTCAACTAGAGTTGGTGTCACCTAGTGTGGTAGCTCACAGTGTCACACCCCCAGTAAATGATGTCAGCTCGTAAACTACCCTGGTGGTCAGAGTGCCTTGGGCACATCTTCCTCAGTGCTGTGCCACGCAGTCCTAGCCCCACTCAACTCTGTCTCCTCCAATGGAGCATCTCCTCTCCCTCATTGACCAAGATGGAGTTTTTTTCTTTCTGTCCAGTAGTTGCCATTGTAACCTGTCTGTCCATATTCTGACTGACTGGTGAAGATGGGACAATAGCAATGAATTACCGTATTAAATGGCAGGTGATACCCACCCTAGTGAAACTCATGCCTTTACAACTTCTCCTCCTGTGGTATCAGCTCTGTTACCACTGCCATCCCAGACGCTGAAGTCATTTGGTGTTGTCTCCTCTGACAATCTCAGTGGTGTGATTTTCATCTCTTGTACCTTGCTAGTCATGTCAATGAATTAAAGATTTCTACGTGTTGACCTTGGAAATATAATAGAATGAGCTTAAGTAGAAAACCCCCTGTTCTGTTGGAATAAATCGTTCCCAAGATGTTGTGAAGAGAGGAGAGAAAAAAAAATACTTGTCCATGTATACTGTTGGATGATGCTTTGCAATTACTGGTGATTTCCAATAGCTGAAAGTTGGTAAGAGGTGATTAACTCTCCACAATCTTGCTCATGAGATATTATAAAACTTTTCCAGTCAAAATATGGCACTTGTGTCAAATGGCAGACACAACCTAGAAGCAGAATTTATCGGATTTTAAGGCTGCCATTAAGCAATAGTGTCCTACAAAGTCTTGCTACCTGTTCGCTGGCTCTCTCTCTCTCTCTCTCTCTCTCTCTCTCTCTCTCTCTCTCTCTGTGTGTGTGTGTGTGTGTGTGTGTGTGTGTGTGTGTGCATGCCTTGAAAGGACAAAGCAAAACTGCTTGCTAATTGCTTATAGATGTCATAGCAAAGCACTGTTTAAAATACACTCAGTTAGAAATGAAAGCAAAGAATTCTAGAGAATTTCACAAATCAAGAGACAATTGTCAGCTACAAAGTGTACTATCATGCTCCAAGTTGCAAAAGTGAGTGATGTTTTGATCAGATGGAGTAAACAAAGGGCTCCTTGCTCACAGGCACAAGTAGGTATGTGATAAAAAGCTACAAAGGGATGTTAAGCTGAAATCCTTCTTAACATTGTTATTTCTTTTTTACTAACCTCCTGGAACAGCCAAAACATTCTTGTTGGATCAAGGCATGCAAACACTCTTTACAGATATGTTTTAACAAACAATCCTTGATATAAGCTAAGATCTTGACCCATGCTATTTTGGGGGTTGAAAGAAGTTAAACTTTTACATGCAGCTGAATTGTCTTTTCAGAGCAGCAAAAGCAGAGCTTTTAGTTCAAAGGGTTGTTTGATTTGAAATGGAATTTAACACTGATGTTGGGCAACCATTTTAGTCATGACACGGGCTTCGGTTTTTCCCTTCAGTGAAGCCAATGCTAGATGGCATAGATCAACCACAAAGGAGTTACTTATCTTCTGCAAGGATTTAATATTTATGGGATGGTGGGATTTTTCGAGCTGTTAAGATCCCAGATGCCAGATGAGTTATAAAAAGTCTTCAAGGCACCAGCAGTACTGTACTGCTATCGCTTAGGCTCTCATAACCAAGATGAATTGATTCTCACTGAGGAAGCTGTTGTAAACAAGGCCATAATAGAAACACAACTTGGTATTTCAAAGGGTCCTGTTCTAAAACAACTTCATTCATCGTCACAAAAATCCATTTTTCCTACATACGTGATTTGTCTCATGGTTATTTGCTTTCAGGTTGACTGTGGCAATGAGAAATTTAGGGTATAATATATTTAACAGGACCTAAACAGGATATTCCTTACAGACAAAGTCAAATGTCATCTCACTTACTTTGAGGGTGTTGCCAGGAGGGGACAGTGCTTGGAAAAAGTATCATGTGGGGAAAGGTGAAGGGTCAAAGAAAGAGATTAAGAGTATCAATGAGATGAGTTGGCAGTGATTGTAACAATGAGCTCCGGAATTTCAGAGACCATGGATATGGTTCAGGATAGGCTAAGGTCTATTGTTCAAAGGGTAGCTATGAGTTATAGTGGAGTCACTTATACCTAACAACAACAACATAGTAGTGGTTGTGTAAGTAAAAGGAATAGACACATGGTAGAAAACAGTGGATTCCAGATCTGATACTTTGAGGTAATCAACTACAAATATCAAAAAGGAAAAGTATGATCTTGAGGATCATGATATGTGACCACAAAGTCTTTGATACATTTTAGTCATGTCATAGGCTATTTCTCCAGAGATGTTTATCAAGATGAATAGCAAGAGACATTGCCCAGATAGAACAACACTAATTCCTCTTTTATGAGTGCTGAGGAAATCAAGGTATTTTATTAAAATAAAAGGTATCCATTAAAGCCAAGGTCTACTTTATTATCTAACACTGGTACAACAAGGGAGTTAATATAGTCTTCATGGTTTCCTGTGCATCTGAGTGTTGGACAACAGCTAAGCATGACAAAAGAAGAATCTATGCCTTTGAATTATGACATTGGAGACAAGTATTGGGTTGCCAAAAGAATAAACAAATATGTCTTGACGCATGTGCTATGAGAGTACTCTTCAGAGTCCAGGCTGGTGAAACTTAGCCTCACGTCAGTCTGTGGGAAAAGATATGCTAGAAAAGGAGGAAGATCAGAGAAAATAAGAAGACCTCCACAGCAAGATGGTTCGACACAGTGAGTGTAACAATAGGCTGGAATGGAAGAGAAATTGTGACGTTCATGCAGGACATGCAAAGTTCAGAACTGTTGTTCACAGAATCACTGTGAATTGTAGTTAACTTGATGACCCCTAAGAACAACATATGGAAAAAGAGGAAGGTTGACATACCCAGTATTCATTCAAATTGCTGGACTTGGCAATCAATTAAATGAATTTCATGAAAGAAATCACTTTTCAAACATCAGTGGTAGTTACAGTAAACAGAAAAAGAATACTTACTAAAATTTCATAGGGGGGGTGTTCTAAAAAGTAATAAAATAATGGAAAAAATAATAATACTAGCTCAAAACCATCTCAGGAACAGGTTTGAGGGTTTGGACATTAATGAGCAAAGATCGGATGAACTGTGGGAGGATATCAAGAATATCATCCAGAAAGAATGTAAAGAATGTCATTACAAAGACAGAGGAGGAAGAAAAGACCAAGATGGATGTCAGAAGAAACTCTAAATATTGCACTGAAGCACCGAGAAGCCAAAGCAAAGGGAAGAAATCAAAATAATAATGAGTTGAAGAGAAGATTCCAGAGGGCAGCGCAGGAAGACAAAGTATTACAATGAAATGTGCAAGGAGATGGAGTCAGAAAATTAAAAGGGCCAAACTCACTCAGCATTTCTTAAGCTCAAAGAACTGAAGAACAAATTCAAATCTCAAGTTGCAATACCTAAGGATGCATTGGGAAGAATATTAAATGATTGAGAAAGCACTAAAAGAAGATGGAAAGAGTATACAGAGTCATTGTACTAAAAGGAATTGGTAGACACAGAAGAATTTCATGAAACAACATATGAGCAAGAGCCTGTGGTGATGAAGGAGGAAGCTCAAGCTGGCTCTGAAAGAATTGGTGAAAAACTAGGCTTTAGGAATTGATGGCATACCAACTGACACATTTCAACAAATAGATGCTGCCCTAGATGTGCTCACCAAGTTTTCCAAGAAATCTGGAGGACAATCCCTTGGCCAACTGACTGGAGTAGATCTGTATTTCTTTCTATTCCAAAGAAAGGTGGAACATTCCAACAGAATGTGGAAATTATTGACCAATATCATTGATATCACATGCAAGCAAAATTCAGCTAAAGATTATCCAAAAACAACTGAAACAGCATATCACAGATAACTGCCTGAAGTGCAGGCTTGATTTAGAAGAGGCGGTGACAGTAGGGATATTATAGCTAATATCAGATGGATCTTGGCTGGAAACAGAGAGTACCAGAGCAATGTCTATCTGTGTTTCACTGACTATGCAAAGGCATTTGTGTGGATCACAACAAACTGTGGCTGACTCTAAGAAGAATAGGAATCTCAGAACACTTGATTGTGCTTATGTGAAAATTATACTTAGACCAGGAGGCAGTCATCAGAACAGAGCAAGGAGACGCTGCATGGCTCAAAATTGGGAAGAGTGTGTGTCAAGGATGTGTCCTCTCCATATCTTTTCAACCTATATGCAGAACAGATTATCCAGGAGGCTAGGCTCTATGAGGAGAAGTGTGGCATCAGGATTGGAGGAAGACTCATCAACAATCTGTATTATGCAGATGACACAACCCTACTTGCTGAAACTGAGGAGGGCCTGAAGCACTTATTTCAGAGGATCAAGGACTGCAGCCTTTAATATGGGTTGAAACTCAACTTCAAGAAAACAAAGATTCTCACCAGCATCATGATGAATGATGAAGAGATTGAGATTGACAGCTTCAGTTTGCATGGCTCTACAATCAACACTCTTGTTATCAGCAGCCAGGAAATTAAAAGAAGTATTGCAATGGGAAAGTCTGCTGTCAGAGACCTCTCCAAGGTACTGAAGAGCAGCGATGTCAGTCTGGAGACTAAGGTGCACCTGAGACAGGCCATGGTCTTTGCAATTACTTGCTATGCATCAGAGAGCTGAACAATAACTAGGGATAATAGAAGGAAAGTTGGTGCCTTTGAGCTTTGGTGTTGGAGAGG
This sequence comes from Elephantulus edwardii, assembly GCF_000299155.1. Lineage (NCBI taxonomy): Eukaryota > Metazoa > Chordata > Mammalia > Macroscelidea > Macroscelididae > Elephantulus > Elephantulus edwardii. Next base: position 3,044,285 of record NW_006399983.1, read on the forward strand.
AGTATTGAATATACCATGGACTGCTAGGAGAACAAACAAGTACGTCCTGGAGAGGGTGAAGCCAGGCTGCTCCCCGGAGGTAAGGATTCTGAAGCTCTGTCTGACATACTTAGGACATGTTGCAAAGCGAGATCAGTCCTTGGAGAGGGACATCATGCTTGGGAGTGTGGAGGGAAAGCACAGGAGAGGAAGACGCTCAATGAGATGGACTGATTCGGTGACTGGAGTAATGGAGCTAGGTGTGTCAGAGACAATAAGATTGGCACGGGATAGAGCAGGGTTTAGGGCTGCTGTACATAGGATCACTATGAGTTGCAAGCAACTTGATGGTACATAACAACAATAACAATAACAAAAATTTACTGGGAGATGAACACAAGTTGGTAAAGACTGTAAATATTAAGAAGGTGCAACAATTTTAGCTGCTGGCATAAGGAATACAATTTTTAATATGTTTGGTTAGGGTTAAAGGTATTCAGTGACTACCAAGCTACTAAGAAATAATTCTGCATTTGCATGAAAACAACCAAAATTACTGAAATACCAGCAGTCATGAAACAGAGTCCAGACATTTCTGCATCTAGACTGTAATCTTCTGAACTGTTTCTTGGGAGCAACAACTTGTTTCTGAAATTGTTTGCTCTGATCATTTCAGAGCATTTCAGTCTGTTTCATATCCCAGCTTGGCTGATAGGTCCAGATAAGTGCTTTAGCTTTCTTTAGCTGTGGTAAATGGATCGACGGTCTAATTCCTTCAAGTTTTGCTTCACACACGTTACTTAAGAATCTTCGAATATTTCATGTGCCTGTTGGCCATCTGAATGTCTTCTTTGGTGAAGTGTCTATTCATATCCTGTGCCCATTTTTCAATTGGATTGTTTACCTTTATCTTTTGTGGTGCTCAAGTATTTTATAATTTCTAGAAAGAAGTTCCTTGTCTAACATGTCATTACCAAATACTTTTTCCCAGCCTGTGGCTTCTCTTTTTACCCTGTTGGAGAAGTTTTTGGATGTGCATAGGGATTTGATTCTTAGAAGGTTCCATTCATCTATTTTATTTTTGCCTGGTTGTAGATTTTTCTGGATCCTTGGAAGACTGTTTATGTTCTGGATTAGGACTTCTAGTGTTCTTCCAAGCTTTTCTTTAATGAAGTTTATATTCGTTGGTTTTAGTCCTAGGTTCATGATACACCTAGAGTTGGTTTTTGTGTATTGAGTGAAGTATGGATCTTGCTTGAGTCTTCTGCAGATAGTTTTCAAATTTTGCTAACACCATTTGTTAAAAAGGCTGTCATTTCCCCACTTAACTGATTTCATGTCCTTGTCAAAAATCAGTTGACCATAGGTAGATGGGCTGATTTCTGGGTTCTCAATTATATTCCATTGATCTATGTGTTTGTCATTGTACCAGTACCATGCTATCTTAACCACCACGGCAGTGTAGTAGGATTGGAAATCAGGGAGTGAGATGTCTCCTACCTTTTTTCTATTTTGAAGGAGTTCTTTGCTTATTCAGGGCTTCTTTCATTCCAAATGAAACTGGAGGTTGCCTTTTCCATCTCGTTGAAGAATGGGATTGGTATTTGTATTGGGATTGCATTGAACGTGTAAACTAGCTTTGGTAGTATTGCCATTTTCACAATATAGAGTCTTCCTATCCATGAGCAAGGGATATTCGCCCACTTCAGGTCTCTTTTTGTTTCTTGTAGTAATGTTTTGTAATTGTCTTTGAACAGATCCTTTGTGCTTCTAGTTAGATTTACTCCCAAGTATTTAATCTTGTGATTAGCTATTGTGAAGGGTATTATTTTTCCTTCGCTCCAACTCTATTCTCTTTGTCACTGTACAGAAATCCAAATGATTTTTGTATGTTGATCTTGTATTCTGCTACTTTGCTGAAAGGGTCAACTATGTACAACTCAAAACAACTATGAGATATCATCTCACCCCAGTAAGAATAGCAAAATTTAACAGAACAGCAAGCAACAAATGCTGGCGAGGTTGTGGAGAAACTGGAACCCTTATTCACTGTTTGTGGAAATGTAAATTGGGGCAACCACTGTGGAAGGCGGTGTGGTGTTTTCTCAAAAAGTTGCAAATAAAGATTGCATTTGACCCAGCAATTTCCACTACTGGGAATATAACTCAAAGAGACCATAACTGACATCCAAGCAGATATATGCAGACCCATGTTTATGGTGGCTTTGTTCACAATAGCAAGGAGTTGGAAACAACCTAAGTACCCATAAAAAAAATGAATAGAGAAGCTGGTATATTCACACAATGGAATATTATGCTGCATTGAATAACAAGGAACTCATGCAATATTATTCAAAATGGGTGATCCTGGAGGACATTATGCTGAGTGAAATATCTCAGTCACAAAAGGACAAATACTGTATAGTGCCACTGTTGTAAACAGGACTGACATTGGGGTTAGGGGAGACTGAGAAAGATGGAATAAATAATGTATACTGCATTGAAACAAATGAGGGAGAAAACTATTTAAAAGGGATATGTGATTAGGTATTGTTGTCATAACAGGAGTCCAAAATGAAGGATGCATAGTGGAGTATTCCTGGGGGAAGGGATTATAAAACAATGAAAGAATTTTTCTTTTACTTTTCAAAGAGAAGCGTGTGCTGGGGGGAGGGATGGGCAGGGAGAAAAGTGCAACAATGATTGAATGGAAATCCAAAGTCTCTGTAAAGTTTCAATAAATTAATAATAAAAAACATTTTTTTTAAAGAATCTTTAGAAAGCAGTGACTGAGGGAGTGTGAGAAAGGTATCTCTTTCATTAAGTATGATCTCCTGGAGTAATATTAAAAAAGAAAAAGAATAGGATTTTAGCTCCTCAAATATTTATTTTTCAATTATGAAGTGTATTTCTTAGAGTTTGAAAATATTTCAATTATTCAGGTTATACTAACTTAGGGTGAGTAAAAACGACTTATTGAAGGATCAGGCTTTCCAGTAATTCTTTTGTAAGGACTACATTTATGAAGTTCAAAAGGAATGATTGGTAAATTTAAAAAGAATAGAGGAAGAATTTTAGTCCAAGACAAATCTAAGGACTCAAACATTATAGTAGGTTGGGGTTTTGTTATGCTGCTTGTTCTTTTCAAAAGTCCAGAGGGCTGAAGATGATAATGGCAGTTCAGTCTTTGGTACTTGTGAAATACTTAATATAATTCTTTCCTAACTTGTCAGTAAATGAACTTTTAGTGCCACAGAGGCAGAATCCTAGGAGCTCTGGTAGCAGAAGAAGCTATGCTACAATTCTAGAGACACTCAGTTCAAATACACTAGTTGTTCTGAGGGAGAAAGATAGGATCTCCTTCTAGGCTATGTACTGCATCTGAAAACCTGCTAGAGGGTCGCTATGGGTTGGTTCCAACTCAATGGCATACAATAACTAGTTGGCTATACATCTCTAGGGTTGCAGACTGAAGGTAAAGTATTTTTATAATTATTAATAATTAGACAGACAATCAGAAATGAGATAAAACAGAGAGTTAAAAACAGGAGGCCAGCAGTTCTCCATTGAAGACCTGACCTGAGCTTCCCTATATCTTTATTGAAAATTATCAGTAAGTAAATCACAAAGAGAATTCAATGCAAATGAAGCCAAGTTCTTTCTATTGAAAACCTTCCACTTGACTCAGGAGGGAGAGATCAGCAAATGCAAGAATCTGGTAAATCCTTAAGGATTGCCTTGGGCCTCAGGGTGAATTCCATCCTTAAATAGCATTAGGTTTATTACAAATATTTAATGTTGGCTTCCCATACTCTAGTATTTCAAATATACCAGTAACTCCATGAGAAAAAAATGGATAATCTCCTTTCATCAAGATTTATAACCTTGAAAGCCTTGTAGTGGTGTTATGTTATACTGAGTTGAGTAAGACTCATAATGACCTTATGAACAACAGGTCTGAGCCCTCTGTCCTATCCTGTGCCATCTTCACAAACTCTGACACATGTGAGCCCTTTAAAGCTGCAGTCACTGTGGTCACTGAGTTTTCAGAAGCCTATTATTTCAGAAGTGGATGATCAAACCTGCTTCCTAGTCTGCTGTCTTAATCTGGGAGCTTCACTAAAATCTGTCCACTATGGGTGACCCCTCTGAAATTTGACACACTGATGGCACAGCTTTCACCATCACAGCACCCACAAGTTACCTCAGTACAGTAAACTAACACATGTCATACTAATTAAAACAATGCTAAACAAGCAAGATTACAGATACCCAAACTACAACGTAATTAGCGATATGCGGATCATTCTTCCAATACAATAAACTGACAGATAAATCTCACAGTTTAGAATCAAGTCTGAATCCCAGGTACCAGCTCTAAGGGAAAGCTTTCTCCCTCTGGCAGAAAGGTCTCTGAGCTTCTGTTCCTAGATTCTCTTCCTGTGGCTTAATGTCTCTGCTCTGACAGCAAATCAGGCACCCAAAAACCCAGAAAAGCTTGATACAGGGCCTCTTTAAGGTGGCGCTGACCTAACAAGCAGTGAGTGAGGGACTGCGAGGTAGCCATGTTTTTGTTTGTTTGGTTTTGTTTTGGGGGTTTTTTGTCATTGTTGTTTTCTTTTTTGAGGAGTTTCTACTCCAAAGAAAGAAGTGGCTCATCAGTAGAGAAAAGTTCGACCCCAATCAAAAGCCTACATATTATTCCTAAAATCAACACTCTTGGCACCAGCAGCCAGGAAATTAAAAAAATGTATTGAATTGGGTAAGTCTGCTGTCAGAGAACTCTCCAAAGTACTGAAGAGCAATGATGTCAGTTTGGAGACTAAGGTGTGTCTGACTTGCTATGGATCAGAAAACTGACAATTACTAGGGAGGGTAGAAGGAGAATTGATGCCTTTGAGCTGTGGTGTTGGAGAAGAGTATTGAATATACCATGGACTGCTAGGAGAACAAACAGGTTCGTCCTGAAGAAGACAAATTCAAACCTTGAGTCACAATACTTAAGGGTGCTACGGGTAGAATATTGCATGATACAGGAACTATTAAAAGAAAATGGAAGGAGTATTCGCCACTATACCAAAAAGAATTGGCTGACACCGAAGAATTTCAAGAAACAACGTATGATCAAGAGGTAACAGTGATGAAGGAGGAAGTTCAGACTGCTCTGAAGCACTTGGCAAAAAATAAAGCACTAGAAATTGATGTAATACCAACTGACATATTTCAATAATAGATGCTGCCCTGGATGTGCTCACCAGGTTGAGCCAAGAAATCTGAAGGACAACTACATGGCCAACTGATGGGAAGAGATCCATATTTATTCCCATGGGGGGCGGGGGGCAGTGACCCGATAGAGTGTGGAAATTATCTTAAAGTATCATTCATAATACACACAAGCAAAATCCTGCTGAAGATTATCCAGAAATGACTGGAATGGTACCCTGACAGAGAACTACCAGAAATACAAGCTGGATTTGGAAGAGGTCATGGCAGTAGAGACATTATTGGCAATGCCAGATGGATCTTGGCAGAAAGTGAAGAATACCAGAGGAATATCTATCTGTGTTTCATTGACAAGGCAAAGACATTTGACTATGTAGATCACAGCAAATTGTGGTTAACCTTAAAGAGAATGGAAATCACAGAACACTTGATCATGTTTATGTGAAATCTGTACTTGGACCAGGAAGCAGTCTTCAGAACAGAGCAAGGACTCACTGCATGATTTTGTCTCCATATCTTTTCAATCTATAAACAAAACAGATCATTTGGGAGGCTTGGCTTTATGAGGAGGAATGAGGCATCAAATTAAAGGAAGACTTATCAACAACCTACTTTATGCAGATGATACAACCTTGCTTGCTGAAACTGAGGAGGAACTGAAGCATTTGCTGCAAACTGAAGATCAAGAACTGTAGTCTTCAATATGGATTGAAGCTCAACATCAAGAAGACAAAGATTCACACTGAATCTGGTGTGAAAAACAGTGTATGCAAACTTTATGAACTTCGTGTATGAACCAGTATAAAATAATAATTAAAAAAATTAAAAAATAAAAAGAAGACAAAGATTCTCACCACTGCGCCAATTGGCAGCACCATGATGGATGGAGAAGAGATTGTTAACAGTTACAGTTTGATCAGCTCCACAATCAACACTTTTGACACCAGCAGTCAGAAAGTCAAAAGATAAATTATTTTAGGTAAATCTGCTGTCAAGGACCTTTCCAGAGTACTGAGATGCAACGATGTCTGTCTAGAGACTAACATGTGCCTGATCCAGCCCATGGTCTTTGCAATTACTTGCTATGCATGAGAGAACTAGAGAATGACTAAGAATAATAGAAGAAGAATTGATGCCTTTGAGTTGTGGTGCTGGAGAAGTCTTGAACATACATAACATGGACCACCAAGAAAACAAATAGATCTGTCTTGGAGAGGGTGAAACCAAGTTTCTCCTTGGAGGCTTGGATTTTTAAGCTCTGTTTCAACATACTTTGGGCATTTGGCCAGGAGGGACCAATCTTGAAGAGGGACATCATTCTTGGAAAGGTGGAGGGACAGCGCAGGAGAAGAAGATCCAAGTTTAATTGATACAGTAACTAGGGCAGTGAGGGTAGGTGTATCAGAGTCAGTGACACTGGCTTAGGACAGTGCAGGCTTCTGAACTATTAATATAAGGTCTCTATGAGTCGCAGGTGACTTAATGGCACACGACAGCAACAACAGCATGGAATTTCTATGTTCAGCTTTTTGAGGATATTTCAATGCCTTCCAGAATACTTGTACCATTTTACAATCCTATCAACAGTATATGAGAGTTACCACCTCACCACATCTTTTCCAACACTTATTGCTTGTTGTCCTGTTAAGTTTTGCCACTGCTACTAAGTGAGATGGTATCTAATTGTGGTTTTTATTTGCATCTCTCTTATTACCAGTGATTTTTGAGCATTTCTTCATGGCCATCTCAATGTCTTCCTCTGTCAAGTAATTCTATGTCTTTTGCCCCTTTTGTAATTGGGCTATCATTCATTTTCTTGTGGAGCTTGTAGTATTCTGTAAACTTTCATTATGAGATCCTTGTCTGAGAATTCATTGCCAAATGTTTTTTATAGGCTATAGGTTTTCTTTTCACCCTATTGGAAAACAATTTTAATGCACATATGGACTTAATCATTAAAAGGTCTCATTCATCAAGTTTATCTCTCCTGGTTTTGCATTTCTGACTTTGCCAGCTTGTTTATACCGTAGTCTACACCTTCTAAGTTTGGTCCCATTTGGTCTTGTATGATCTTTATGGTTTGGGGCTTTATCTCTAGGTCTCCGATCCATCTTTTGTTGTTTTTAGGTGTGATGTGAGATGTGGATCTTATATTAGCTTTCTGCAGGTGAAGTGTAGTCTTGCCAGCACAATTTGTTGAAGAGGCTATGGTTTCCCCATTGGATTGATTTTGTTTTCTTATAGAATACCATTTGATAGCAGATAATTGATGCCTTTGAGTTGTGGTGCTGGAGAAGAGCACTAACAGGTCTATCCTGGAGAGGGTGAAACCCATCTGCTTTTTTGAGGCAATAATTTTGAGACTCTGTATCACATACTTTGGGCCTGTTCCTAGGAGGGACTAGTCTTTGAAGAAGGATATCATGCTTGGAAGGATGGAGGGACAGACAGGAGAGCAGGACCTTGGACAATATGGATTGACACAATAACTGGGATAATGAGGGTAGGTGTGTCAGAGACAGTGAGATTGGCTTATGAAAAAGCAAGGTTCAGAGCTATTGTAATAGGGTTGCTATGAATGGTAGTCAACTTGACAGCACATAAGAACAACAATAACACAGATGGGTTAGTTCCTAATTTCTTGATTCTGCTCTATATATTCTCAGTCTATATGTCTTCCACTGTACCAGTACCATGCAGTTTTGCTTATTGCCGCTGTGCATAAGCTTTGAGATCAGCGGGTGTTATGCCTCTCACCTCATTTTTGTTTTTCAGAGTGAGGTCTTCTTCTTTTCCAAATAAACTTGCCAATTAACTTTTCTATCTTTTTGAAAAATGAATTTCGTATCTGTGTTGGGATTAACTATCAGGTGTAAGCTGATTGATCATTTTTATTTAATTATGCTGCTGCTTGATCATTTTGATTGAATTAGCAATCAGGTAAAAGCTGATAGTCACTTTGATTGAATTAGTAATCAATTGTGGGCTGGAAGCCTCTTGTTTAAATCAACCAGGATCCAGTGGGCTGGCCTTTGTATTTAAAAGTAGATTGGGTCCTGCGTAAGAGTCTCTTGTTTAGAGCTTCTTTTCTGAAATAGTTGGATTTTGGAAGGTAGGTTGTCTTGATTTAATTAACAGTCAGGTGAAAGATGATTGGTCATTATTGGTTGTTTTGATAGTAACCATATTGGCAAGATCCTCTAAAGTCTCACTTTCTTTTATATTCAGCCATCAAAACACCAGGGATCTAGATAAATTCCTGGTTTTTAACATGAGGGACAATAGTACAATGGAACATAGAGAAAATTTTTAGTATCAAGAGAGATGGGAGAAAGGGATCTCTGGTTGTTTAGTGGCAATGAATTGCAGTGTCAACACAAAAGTACATGGTTTTAATCCTAATTCACCAGCAGCTCCGTGTAAGAAAGATGGGCAGATTCCTCTCACATTTTTTACTATCTCTTAAAACAGCCTGGAAGGTCAGCTATAGGTAAGCCCTAACTCAATGACATTTAACAACAACAACAAAAGAAAGCAGTTCTGGTCTTATAGTGCCCTTTATGTTCTGTTGTTATCCAGAAAGCCAGTCATCTGAATCCACCAGCTGTTTCATGGAAGAAAGATGGTTTATCTCCTCCTGTAAAGATATAGATTCTTGGAAATGTAGTGAAGGTTGCTACAAATCAAAATTGACTCAACAGCCCTAGCTTGATTTGAAGTATAGGAAGGAAGAAATGCCTGTTCACCAAGAGCTCTGTCATATGGCAACCAAGATGTGGATGTTCCTAAAATGGGGAAATTATATTTGCTGTGCTTTAGCCATAGTTTTGCTAGTCCAACGATGAATGTATCTCTTCCTATGTATGGAACTCAGGAAACATCAAAAGTCAAGAGACTTTCTTGGGAAATCAAAGCAGGATAATTCATCTATAAGACAGTCCATAATGCCAGAGATTGCCTTTCTTGCTTAGCTAGCATTCTTTTCTAAGTAAAAATTGACAATGACCTTTGAAATCTTAGCATGATTTGACCAAAGGACTTACCATTATACCAAAGATTGGAATGAGTTAAAAGGACTGAGAAAGATAAATGTTAAATGGAAATGAAACACTTCAAACTGAATGAAATTTTTAAAGAAATGCTTCTGGCACTGTTGGGAACTGTCTTTATTAGAGGGAGAGCCAATTTTCACCTGAGAAAGAGAAGTTTGTGCCTAGTTTCTAGACTGATTGATTTTGCATCACTGTGACTTGTGATATAATAACATAAGACCTGATAAATATGGTAAATAGCTTTCTTCAATGAAGGAAGAGGGTATACAATCAATCAATCAATAAATAAATAAATAAAATTAAAATATGTCAAGGTACCTAAAAGCCCTTTTTAAAATTAGGTCATTCAAAAGATAATGGCAAAGCGGAAGACCCCCACAAGAATCCTCAGCCCACACCGCAGGACATCATCTGTGAAAGGATCACTATTTATGATCCTTTGGTGATGGTGGAACTCTTGCATATCTCTTCCCAAGCAACATGGTAGGAGGATTAGCTATCTAGTTCCACACCACGAAATACATGCCACAAAGTCAGCTAAGAGAATTCAAGTATGGTAATATGTTTGACTTTCAAAATAGTGCAATAATTGAAATCTCAAAATTAAACAAAATGCTTAATGCTCATTATTCTTTGTAATTCCTAGAAAGTCACCTCTGATAATATGAAAAATTACCATGACAGAAATTCTTTAGGAAAAGCCCTGTAGTCTAAAAGGAGACTGAAAGTATTCTTCTCTTTCTCTTTACTGTCAGGTTCACTTGACAGACTTTGCTTACATCATTTGTTGAATAATTTATCCTTTCTATAACTAAACAAAATGCCAACATCATCATGAAACATATAATGGATCTATTACAGGTCTTTCTATTTTGTTCCTTTTTATTCTCTGTGTAACAGAATTTGAACCATACCTTTTAAATCAAACTAATTAATTGTGAAAGCAGGGAATACCAGAAGAATGTCTATCTGTGTTTCATTGAATATGCAAAGGCATTTGACTGTGTGGATCATAACAAACTGTGGCTGACTCTGAGAAGAATGAGAATGCCAGAACATTTAATCATGCCAATGCGAAACCTAT
>NW_006399983.1:3057523-3062129 GCF_000299155.1 Elephantulus edwardii
CAAGGATTCTGAGGCTCCGTCTAACATACTTTGGACATGTTGTGAGGAGAGACCGGTCCTTGGATAAGGATGTCATGCTTGGGAGGGTGGAGGGACAGCAGAGGATGGGAAAGCCCTCTATGAGGTGGATTGATTCAATGACTGGGATAATCAGGTTGGGAGTGTCAGAGACAGTGCGATTGGCACAGGACAGGGCAGAGTTTAGGGCTGTTGTACATAGGGTCGCTATGAGTCACAAGCGACTCGATGGCACATAACAACAACAACAACAGCTGGTTGGACCAAAAAAAGCTTCGGAAGTAAAGACACCAGTTATAACAAAATCAAAGGTTAGGAAAGACTGAAAAGTTTTTTGTGCATTATTTGAAACCTGTACATGCCATGCTCTACTCTTCCCCACACAACTAGATAATTACTTCATTTTTCAAAAGTAATAGTCCTGATGACATTGTGGGGTATGTGTTGCATTGCTAACTGAAACGATGGTTTGAATCTGTCAACAACTCCGTGGGAGAAAGAGAAGGAAGTTTGCTCTTGTTAAGATTTACAGCCTGTGTTTGCTTTGGCAGCAACATATACTGAAATTGGAATGATACAGAGAAGATGAGCTCTGGTGGCCTAGTGGCAAGAAGATGTACTGCAGTCCTGAGGTTTGTGGCTTTGGTTCGAGGCCACCAGCTGCTTGGTGACAGATGGATGGGTAATTCCTCCCACGCCATTAACTGCCTCTGAAAACCCACCAGAGAGTCAGCTAGTAAGAGCCAACATCGTCCTCAATGAGAAAATATTAAACACATTTCCCTTATGAAAAAGGACCAGACAAGGATGTCTACGCTCACCACTCCTAGTCAATATTATATTGGAAGTATTTGCTATGGTAGTATGATAAAAGATGGAAATAAGAGGCATCCAGATAGGCAAAGAGGTGGTAAAAATGTTGCTATATGCAGACGATATGACAGCATACACAATAAACACCAAGAACTCAACCAAAAAAACTAGACAAAAATGACAGACACACAGACTGATGGAACAGAATTGAGAACCTAGAAATTAACCTATCTACAGTTTCATCTTCCTTGGATCCACAATCAACATATTTGGTGCCAGCAGTCAGGAAATCAAAAGAAGAGTTGCATTGACAAAATCTGCTATCAGGGAATGCTGCAGAGTACTGAAGAGGAATGATGTCAGTCAGGAGACTAAGGTGCAAGTGATCCAGGCCATGGACTTCACAAATACTTGCTATGCATTGGGTGACATAAAAAGAATCTATGCTTTTTAATTGTGCTGGAGAAGAGTATAGAACATACCATGGACCGCCAAGAGAACAAAGAGGTCTATTCTGGGTGAACAGACAAAGAGGGTGAAACCAAATTGGTCCTTGGAAGCAAGGATTTTGAAACTCCATCTTACATATTTGGGGCATATTGCCAGGAAGGGTCAGTCTTTGGAAGAGGACATCATGCTTGGAAAGTTGGAGGGTCAGTGCAGAAGAGGAAGATCCTGGATGAGCTGGATTGACACAGTGACTATGGTAATGAAGACAGGTGTATCAGAGACAGTGAGATTGGCTCAGAATAGGGCAGTGTTCAGAGCAATAGTGCACAGGGTCACTACTGGTCATAGTCTATTTGAGGGTACATAACAATGACTTCCCATAAACAATTAAAAAAACCAAAACCAAATATGAATATGACAACCTCTTCAACAAATGGTGCTAGTGAAGGCAGTTTGGCATTTCCTCAAAAAAGCTGAACACGGAAATTCTATATGACCCAGCTTTTTCACTGCTAAGAATATACTTCGAGGAAAACAAAATTGAGACACAGATGGAGATTTATGCATTGTTATCCATCATTATTTACAATCGCAATAACATGGAAATAGCCCAAATGTCCGTCATTGCTTGGAAAGGTGGAGAGATGGAGAAAGAGAGGAAGACTCTCTACAAGGTGGATGGATACAGTGACTGCTGCAGTGGTGTGTCAGGAAGGGGTGCTAATACATCAGGATGTGACAGGTTTCAGATCTGTTGTTCACTATGGTTTGTACTTGACTTGATGGCAGTCAACAACAACTTTGACTGTCACAATGTCAACCCACTTCCTTGAGGATCTTCTTCTCTATTGCTGACCTGCCAATTTTCGAAGCATGATGTCTTTTTCCAAGGACTGGCCTCTCCCAACAACATACCCAAAGCGTGTGAGATGAAGCTTCATCATACTTGTCTCTAAGAAGCACCATGGCTGCACTTACTTCAAGACATACTTGCTTATTCTTATGAGAATCTACAGGACACTCAGTACTCTTCCTCAAAATATCAATCCTTCTTCTGTCATCTTTAGTCATTGTTCAACTTTCTGATGCATAGCAAGTTATTGACAAGACATCGCTTGAATCAGATCCACCTTAGTTTTCAATCGACAACATTGCTCCTTAGCCCGTATGAGAGATCAATGACCACAGATTTCCCCAATGCAACACTTCTTTTGATTTCTTCTAGTACTATAGGTAGATTCAACCAAGATGAAATCATTGAAAGTTTCAGTCCTTTCTCCATCTATCATGACTTTGCCTATTGACCTCATGGTGAGGACTTTTGTTTTCGTGAAGTTCAGCAAGCCAGGTTGTGTCATCTGTAAAATGCAGGTTGATGATGAGTCTTCCTCTGATCCTGATGCTATATTCTTCTTCATAAGATACAGTTTCTCAAATGTTTTGCCAGAGTGAATTTTGAATAGGTATGAAAATAGGATACAGCCCTGATACACATCTTTCTTGATTTTATACTTTACTTCTTCAAAGGAAGATGGATAGAATACACAGAGCACTGTACTAGAAAGAATTATCTGACATGGAACCATTTCAGGAAGTAGCAAATGATTCAGAACCAGTAGTAATGAAGGAAGAAGTTCAAGCTGCACTAAAGGCATTAGGGGGAGAAAGACCCCAAGAATTGATAGGACACCAAGTAACATGCTTCAACAGCCACAGCTGGATGTGCTCACCTGCCTGGGCTAAGAAATGTAGATGACAGCTACCAGACCAACAGACCAGAAGAGATCTATTTTAGTTCCCATTTCCAAGAAAGGTCAATCAACAGAATGTGGAAATCATCAACAAACATAATTAATGTCACATACAAGTAAAATCTAAAGTCAAGGGAGAAACAAGTAAAGAAATGATTAAAGATTCCAGTAGTGGTATATTCTGAAACATATCTGAAGTTGGATTATCTAATACTGAGAGATAATTTTACCAAGTTGTTCATACTAATGGAAAGAGTAATCCACACCTTCATGAAATAATAAACAATTAAGGAAATTAAAAATAGGTCAGCAGTGATCCAGACAAAAAAAGTGTACAGGGAAGAAAGTACTCCTATTATTGGTTAAGTGGTTATTACTATTTGCATAGTGAAAATAGTAAGGACATTTGTTATAGACTCAGTTATTTGACTACTTTCTCTGTCCTTCTCTTACAGAAACTAAAAATTCAAATTGATTTCAACTTCTCTCAGTCTGCCATCAAAATCCAAATGGGAAGAGAGTGCTCACTTTTCTCTTGTGGAAGTGCTGATAAACACAAGGCCTTTAGGTTAGCAACAAAACTCACTATGAACTCTACCACCAAAGCTGATATCTTCCTGCCTACAGTCAACCTTCAATTTGGTTCAGGCAGCAACATTGCTATGTGATGGCATTAAGTCAGTTCTAAAGCACAGTGGTGCTATGTACAAGGAGATCGAAACACTGTCTAGCCTTGTACAGTTCTCACAAACACCACCAAATTTATTTAAGCCCATTGTTACAAACATTGTGTCAATCAATCCCATTGAAGATCTTTCTCTTTTTTTGCAGATCCTCTACTTTGTCAAGCACGATCTGCTTCTCCAGGGACTTATTCCTGTCCAAATCAGTAAGACCATTCTTGCTTCCAACAAGCACTCTGACTGCACTTTCTCCTTTGTTCTTCTGGCATCCCACGGTATAGTCAATATTCTTGGCCAACATCAAAAGCCAAAGGCACCACTTCTTTTTTCTATCTTCTTTATTCATTGTCCGATTTTTCACATGTATATAAAGTGATGGAAAATATTATAGCTGCAATGTACTTGATCTAAAAATTCTTGCAATGCTAGAATCCTTTATAGTTAGAGACGGCCATGTTACTCAGTAACTATTAATAAAACAAGCTAATGATTTCAAGGGAAATTTTTTACTTCCTTTTCTCTTTCTTCCTTTTTCTTTCCTTAAGTCTGGGTACAATTTAAGATGTGAACAGAGAATTTTTGAGTGTTATTGTTGTGTACCATCAAGTCAGACCGGACTCATAGCTGACCCTCAGAGGCATTAAATTGCACGGGAGGAGAATGCCTCTGGGACAGCAGATCGGCCTCTTTCCACTAGGATAAAAATAACAAGTCAAAATTGAGAAAACAAAGAAATAGACTCTTCCCAGTATGATCATTCAGTCCTTGACTTCCTAAAAACCACTGTTTAGAAGCAGTATATTCGCACAATGGAATACTATGCTGCATTGAAAAACAAGGAACTCATGCAATATTATTCAAAATGGTTGACTCTGGAGAACATCATGCTGA
>NW_006399983.1:3062229-3062941 GCF_000299155.1 Elephantulus edwardii
GGGACAGCGCAGGAGGGGAAGACCCTCTATGAGGTGGATTGATTCAGTGACTGGGGTAATCGGGATGGGTGTGTCAGAAGCAATGCGATTGGCACCGAATAGAGCAGGGTTTAGGGCTGTTGTACATAGGGTCGCTATGAGTCGCAAATGACTCGACGGCACATAAAAACAACAACAATTAATTGTGTTATTCAGAACTTCAATCTTCTTTTTTTTTTTTGCCTACTGATCTATCAAAGACTTAAAAGAAGTATAATAACATTTCCACAAGCATTCTAATTCTGTCAATTTCTCCACAAATACATATAATATTTTGCTTTCATGTATTTTGATGTAATATTTTTAATCTCCAGGTAAAAAAGTCAGCTACACATTGATTATGAATTGTAACTTTTCACATAACTTAATATGAGGCTTCCAGTTTCAAAATCATAAAGAGAAAGTGTTTTGGTTTCTGTATCTTTTCAAAACATTTAAAAATAATAAGAGAAAAGTAAAACAAATTCAATCATTGAAACAAGAAGATTTTATATAACTCAAAATAGCAGTATTTTAAAAAGACAAGTGAATGAATAAATGCTAAGTTATTTAGCAATCAGAGGTAGTAAGATTCTGGCAAGAATTAAGCTACTGAGTCACTGTATCGAAAGGAATTGGAAGACACAGAAGAATTTCATGAAACAACATATGAGCAAGAGCCTATGGTGATGAA
>NW_006399983.1:3069991-3114498 GCF_000299155.1 Elephantulus edwardii
CAAAGGAGATTAATCAGAACTGACTCTGACAAGCACTGTGGCAATTGGACAATTAAAACAGACATTTGGATCGCAGGGAAGAAGAACAAACTGGGGAGGAGGGTGGAGAGAGTGGTGCGGCAATGGGGGAGTAAAAGCCCAGAATCCCTGTGAATGTTCATTGAAACTAATAAAATTTAATAATAATAAAAAAAAGAAGTGTTTTCTACTCTTTATTTGCAGCCAAACTCATTCCTACCTACTATAGCACTGGATGTGTACATACCTAAAATCATGAAATAATCATAAGAATGAGAGCAGAGTTGCTGTTGTCATTAGACGCTGGCTGTTCTGTCAAGTACAGTTCATAGTTCCCTATGGACAACAGATCTGAATTGGGCCCTGTCCTATGTAATCTTCACTATCTCTGACATACTGAGCCCACTGTTGGAGGCACTGTGTCATCTTGTTGGGTTCTTCCTCTCTTTCACCCACCCTCCACCTTTCCAGGTATGATATCCCCTTCCAACGAGTACCCTCCTAGCAATATGTCCAAAGTATGAGAGACAAAGCTTCTTCATTTTTTGCCTCCAAAGAGCACTGTGGCTGGATCTTTTCCAAGACATGTCTGTTTGGGATTTTTTTGGCAGACCATGGGATATTCACTGCTCTTCTCCAACACCACAACTCAAAGATTTTAATTCTTCTTCTGTCGTCTTAATTCATTGTCCAGGTCTCAGATGTGTAGCAAGTGATTGAAAAGACCATGACTTGAATTAGGTGCATCTTAGTCTTCAGATTGATATTATCACTTACAAGTATTTTGAAGAGGCCCCTGACAGTAGACTTGCCCAAAACAGTACCTCTCTTGATCTCTCCTGACTGCTGGTATCAAGGATGTTGATTGCTGATGCAAATAAGATGACATCATTAACAGTTTTAATCTTTTGTCCATCTATCATGATGCTGATTATTGGCCTTGTGGTGAGGACTTTTGCTTTCTTGGTGTTAAGGTGTAATTGATACTGAAGGTTGTAGTCCTTGGTCTTCTGCAGCAAGCTTTCCAAGTTCTCACTTTCAGTTGGCAAAGTGTGTCATCTAAAAACACAGGCTCTTAAAGAGCCTCCTTCTGATCCTGGTGCCACATTCCTCTTTATACAGTCCAACTTCACAAGTTATTTGCTCAGAATACAGATTGCATAGGTATGGAGAAAGGCAACTTTGCAGTGTTCCCTTGTTCCATTCCAAGAAAACAACTTCTTGATCTAAACATTGATTTTACATGAGTACAATTAAATGTTCTGGGATTCACATTGTTCTCAGTGCTAGCTATAGTTTGTTATGATCCACACAGTCCACACAGAAGGTAGTGTTAGGCAGGAACAAAATAAAATTAAAAATCCTTTGCTTATGTTAGATGAAGTTAGATGGGGGTAGGTGTGTCAGAGAGAGTGAAATTGGCTCAGGTTAGGGCAGGGTTCAAAGCTCTTGGGCATAGGACTGCTATGAGTCACAGTCACCTCAAGGGCATAACAACAAAAAGAGTATTAATCAAGAGAAGTATGGGCAGGGGAGCAGGGTAATTATAGGGTCCCACAATATGATGGGTGAGGGAGGGGTGGGTTAAGGAAATGGAAAAGATCTGGTGTGAAAAACAATGTATATGATCTTTCCAAGTAAACCAGTATAAAATAAAAATTTTATAATAAAAAGAGAAGTAGGTTCTTGTACATTAATTTTCACATGTATAAAATAGCCACAAAGAGCTGCAAAGACTGGAGAGATGTTGCTTCCAGGATCATTAATAGAAATGGGGATACAAATGATTATTTTTGTTACATCTTCTTAACATTGTTTAATTTTTAAATTTATGAACAATCTTAACTTTTTTTACAAAATGTTAAATTACTCAAATTTAGAACAATTTAACCTTTTGTCATGTATTTTCTCTTGAATCTTCATCTTCTATCACTATAATAATCTCTCTTTTCAATCTCTGTCTTTTAAAGTTTTCCCTTTGAATTTTTATTTTGTTTTGGGGCTTATTCCTTTTTTTATTGGTTTGTTTACAAAGTTTGTATACATTGTGTTCACACTATGTTTCATTCACATTTTGTTTCATAATCATGCATTGTAACTTAAAGGATGAATCACCATTGGACCTTGCTTATCATTATGCTATCTTTTCACATGGATATTTCCCCTTTCCTTCCCTCACCATCAAATTGTGCAACCCTGTGGTTTCACCCCGACCCATCCTCATTCCTCCACTTCCACCTCTTCCCCACTTGAGCTCTTTTTAGATTTTGAGCTAAGTCTTTGTCTATTCTTTTGTTTTAATCAGTTTAGATATAGTGGGTACATAAACTACACATTTAAAATGTACCCAATTTGGAGACTCAGCTATGAGCTGGTTCTAACTTGATGGTACACAGTAACAACAACATTAAAATTGTACAGAATATATCGTCAGTTTGGGGGAGGAGGGGAATGAATGAATCTGTCCTTTAATCAATAACCTTGATTCATTTGCTTTTATTGATTTAACTGCTTTGTTTAATCTTTCTTGTGCTATCATTTTCCATGCTTTTTGCCTTTTCATATTTCCTTTGCCTTCTGACTTTTGGTAAACAGATCTAGCATTTTAAGAGACATATATTCTGTCCTAAGCCTACTGATGTTTATCTTTAAACTTTTAAGGAAAAAATTTCTTAAACTGTGTTTTTCTAATTGTCAGAATAAAGACAGAACATTAATTCATTTAAATTTTACTTTAAGACAACCCACAGACTTTTCCTTTTCTCTTTGTTTTTTCCTTCTACCTCCCCCCTCTCTTTTATCTTCAAGATTACACATCTTCTTTTCACATCTCATTTTTGAAGTTTCACATTTTTAAATTTTTTCATGCAATGAACCTTACTCCATATATTATACTGTTGTTGTTAGCGGTGGTGTGTACTGTCAAATCAGAACCAATCCTTAAGTTGACCCTCTGACGGGTTTGCAGAGGTAGTTAATCACATGAGAAGAAATTGCCCATCCTTCTCCCACGAAGCTGCTGGTGGACTCGAACCACGTGTCTTTGGGATTGTAGTGCAGTTTCTTACCACAAAGCCACCAGAGCTCCTTTATATTATACCAGACAAACAAATTTATAATGCATATTTGCCCAAAAGACATGTGAAGGCTAATAAGAAAGCAGTTTTAATCTAGGGTATACAGTGCTAACTTTAGTCCATGTTATCAGGGAGCATCTAGGCAAAGCATGCAATATGAACTGATTTTCTGTTTGTGGTGACACTTGACAGAAGTCTTAAAGTATGGATGTAGATTATTCATTCTGAAAAATGATAAGAGAGCTTTCCAAGCTGAAGGAAGAACAGGGAAATAAGAGGTCTCTTTGGGTTTAGGTAAGTACAATGACTCAATCTTGCAGGTGTTAAGAGGAGACAGTAGAAAGAAGTGGAAGAAGATCTTTCCACTAAATCACAGGTAATTCTGAGTATCACTCTCAAGAAAGATATAACTCATGAGTGTTAAACAAACAAATTAAAATCCAAAATCTACTGCAACTGAATTGATGAGTCAGAACTCATGTTGACCCACTGCTATGTTTCTGAGGCTGTAAATTTTTCTTTATGGGATAATACCATTTTTTTTCTCTCCCATGGAGCAGGTGATGGGCTCAAACTACTGACTTTGCAGTGAACAGTGCAACACATAACACTTTTCTTTAAAGAATATTAAGCATGGAGCAAAAAATGATAAGAGGAGAGTCAAACTAATTACAGGCATTTTATAAGAATATTTTCTTCTTTCCCCCAAAACATATCTATTTCTTGTTTTGGTGTCCATGGGATATCCAGTACTGTTCTCCAACACCACAGCTCAAGGGCAGAAATTCTTCTGTCATCCTTATTTGTTATCTAGCTCGCAAATGCATAGTGAGTAATTGGAAAGACCATGACCTGAATCAGGCGCACCTTAGTCTTCAAACTTAAATTCTTGCACCTTAGTAATGAAGAGAAATACTTGACAGCGAATTTGTCCAATGAAATTTATCTCCTGATCTCCTCACTGCTAATACCAAGCATGTTGATTTTGAATCCAAGTAAGGAAAAATAATTGATAAGTTCAACCTTTTCTCCATCTATCATGATGTTGCCTATAGGTCCAGTGCTGAGGAATTTTGTCTTCTTCTTGTTGAGATCCAATCGATATTGAAGGTTGTAGTCTCTGATCCTCTGTAATGTTTTAAGTCTTCCTCATTGTCGGCAAGCAAGATTGAGTCATATGCACAGCACAGATTTTTTATGAATCTACCTCCTATCCTGATTCTGCATTCTTCTTCACAGAGTTCAGCTTCTCAAATGATTTACTCAGCAGAGAGATTAACTAGGTATGGAGAAAAGATACAGCCCTGATGTACAACTTTTCTGATTTTAAAGCACACAATGTTCCCTTGTTCCATTCAGACAACAGTATTTTGGTTTAGGTATACGTTTTGCATGAGCATTAAGTGTTTTGGGGTTCTCATTCTTCTCAATGTTAGTCATAGTTTGTTATAATTCACACAGTCAAATGCCTTTGCGTAGCAAAAAAACCAAAACAAAACAAAATGAAAAAAAACCACCAAATAGACAATCTTCTGTTTCAGCCAGGATCCTTCTGATATCAGCAAAGTGATTAAAGAGTCCATGAGTGGTATAAACGGTTAACGTGCTCAGCTGCTAGCCCAAATGTTCAAGTCCACCCAGAGGAACCTTGGAAGAAAAGTCTGGTAATCTGCTTTCAAAATAATAATCATTGAAAATGCTATAGAGCACAGTACTACTCTGAAGTACATGTGGCTGTAACGAGTTGAGAGACTGACAGTAGCCAACAGGGGAGGGAAATGTAGAGAGAGAGGTGGAACAGCAGAGTTGGGTGTAATAACTCAGGTGATAGCTAGGGAACAGGAAAGCATCTCTTCATGTGCTTCTTAAAACTCTCTGTTCCAACCTCTCTCCAGCTCAACCAAAAGCTCTGTTACAAAAAGACCTCCCAGTTATACCATTAAGAAATATCAGCTGTGAGATCTCACTTGTCACAGCCTAGTGGTTTGGAGGAAGTTCATTTTGAAGAGTAGAGGGATTCAAACACTGGGAGAGGGTAGACGTTTTGAAGAAACAATTAAGGTCCCAGTTTCATAGAGCTTTATGTGTTGGGTTGCCACCCAAAACGTTGATGGTTTGAATACACTTGGTGCTCTTTAGGACAAAAATGGGCAGTTGGAACTCAATGGAAGGTCACCATGAGTTGGACTTGAAGTCAGTGGGTTTGGTATGATATTGTAGATATTGAAAATACCCTTTCACATTTAAGTTTTCTTTTTTGGTAATTGAACACTTTAATCCTTTACTTCTAGCTAAAATAATTTAAGTTGTTAAGTCACAGACAGCAGTCATTACAACAGCAAGTAGTTACAATGCTAAGTGTTGTGTCTATGTTGTTGTTCTGTGTCATTGAGTTGACAATGACTTAAATGATACTGTGAACAGCAAATCTAAACTCTGTCTTATCCTGTGCCATCCTCATCATCTCTGATATACTTGAGCCCATTGTTATTGAATCAGTCCATCTCATTAAGGGTCTTCCTTCATCTTTCCAAGTATGATGTCCCATTCCAAGGAATTATTATTGTTTACTATCAAGTCAGAACTTACCCATAACTGACCCTCCATCAGATTTTCAGAGGCAGTAAATTACACAGGAGAGGACTGTCCATATTTTTACTGTGAAACAGCTGGTGGGTTCAGACTGGTTACATTTTCTTTGGTAGCACAATTTCTTACCACTAAGCCACCAGAACTCCCTATTCCAAACAGCCTCTCCTAACAATATACCCAAAGCATGTGAGACAAATCTTTAAGGAAGACCCTGGTTGCATTTTCTCCGAGACATAATTGTTTGTTCTTTTGGCAGTTCATGGGATATTCTGTATTCTTCTCCAACACCACAACTCAAAGGTACCACTTCTTTTTATTTTATCTTTATTTTTCAACTTTTAAATGCATAGCAAGTAACTGAAAAGACCATGATTTAGATAAGATGCACCTTAGTCTTTAAGTTGGCATCCTAACTGTTCAGCACTTTGGAGAAGTCCTTGACAGTACATTCCCCCAATGCAACATGTCTTGATTTTTTGACTGCTGGCACCAACGATGTTAATTGTGGATCCAATAAAGATGAAAATATTGACAATTTTGATCTTCTAAAACTGTCTATCATGATGTTGCTTATTGATCTAGTGGTAAGAATTTTGTTTCCTTGGTGTTGAGATATACTCCTCTTCTAAATCCGGCTATAAGTTGATAATATATTGTGACTATACGTTATCGAAAAAGAAAAATGAAATTATACCTTCTCCCTTTATGTCAAAAAACAAAACCACGTTTACTTTAAGACAAACAAGAAATTGAGAATAATTGTAATGTAATTTAAAATTATATGCAAAGGAATATACTTAACAAATTACCTGAGGAAGTCTACTTAAAAATTGAGGATATTTTTATATCATGGGGAGTTAGCAGGCACTTTGTTTTTGTTGGTTTGTTTTTTTTTAAACCAACCTCTTATTTCCTTACAGAAGTAATTTTTAGTTATTAAAGAAGACAAAAATTCTCACCACTGGACCAATCGGTAGCATCAGGATTGATGGCGAAGAGATTGAGATTGTTCACAGCTTCAGTTTGCTCAGCTCCATGGTCAACACTCTTGACACCAGCAGTCAGGAAATCAAAAAATGTATTGCGATGGGAAAGTCTGTAGTTAGGGACCTCTCTAAAGTACTCAAGAGCAACGGTGTCTCTCTGGAGACTAAGGTCTGCCTGATACAGGCCATGGTTTTTGCAATCACTTGTTATGCATCAGAGAGTTGGACAATGACTAGGGAGGATAGAAGGAGAATTGACGCCTTTGAGCTGTGGTGCTGGAGAAGAGTACTGAATGTACCTGGACTGTCAAGAAAACAAACAGATTCATCGTAGAGAGGATTAAACCAGGCTGCTCCTTGGAGGCAAGGATTCTGGGGCTTCGCCTGACATATTTTGGACGTATTGTAAGGGGAGACAGGTCTTTAGAGAGGGACATCATGCTGGGTAGAGGGGAGGGACAGCGCAGGAGGGGAAGACCCTCTATGAGGTGGATTGATTCAGTGACTGGGGTAACCGGGATGGGTGTGTTGGAGGCAATGAGATTGGCACAGGATAGAGCAGGGTTTAGGGCTGTTGTACATAGGCTTGCTATGAGTTGCAAATGACTTGACGACACATAACAACAACAACAAACAATGAATTTGTAAACAAAACAACTCCAGTTCAGAATAAAAGCACAATCCTATATAGGTGTTTTAGTTGTTTCAGTCATAGCATGGTAAATAACTTGTTATGACAAATGTGGGGTTTTTTTAATATTGAAAGCATGATAGAGTTAATATAGTGCCCTAAAGTTAATGGAGAAGTCATCAAACTTTTCTTAAGACTTTACTTTAAAGTTGTTGCTCCAGCACAGATAAACATGCAGTCTTTTACGTGTTCAAACACTGGAGTCTTGGGTTGCAATCCTATCGACTGGTTTACTAACAGGTCAAGCCTCTTGAGAATGTTTTAAGTGAGCAGTTTACAAACTTCCAGGATGGAAAACTATCGGAGTGAACAATTATGCACACATAAAACCATTGTGGTGGTGCTGCTGTTATATCCCTTCGAGTCATCTATGACTCATAATAGCTCTGAACCCTCTCCTATCCTGAGCCAATCTCACTGTCTCTGACACATCTACCCTTACTACCCCAGTTACTGAACCAATTCTTCTCACCCAGGGTCTTCCTCTCCTGTGCTGTCCCTCTAACCTTCCAAGTATAATGTCCTTCTCTAAGGACTGGTCCTTCCTGGCATCACAACTCTGATCTGATAGTTCACACCATTCTTCTAAAACGGTATCTCAGACTGCATTGTTCAAAATTAAACATTATAACAATAACATTAGCATATGCAAAATTTCTCCATCAGTTTGGGTGTCAACTATTTAGTTAGTTAACTTGCGGGGGGGCGGGGGATACAATAGGGAACTGAACACCTTGTTATGCTATATCTATAAATAATCATAATCCCAACAGACCCAGCCCAGCATATAGCATCATCAGTGTTGCCCAGAACCAGTTTATACCAAAATTAGGTTCTCTACACTAAGGGAATGGTTTTCTACAACCACAGGCTAGTGTACCTATATAGAAACCAAAATGTCTAGCTTTAAAGACAAACAAATGCTACTCAGATGATCTGCTCTGCTCTACACATCATTCTCAGAAAACTGAAGGGTTTGGGACTGCTCAGTGGAAGAGGCTGTCTGCAAGTGCTGCTTTCTGCTTTAATATTGTCCAATCAAATGTGTAGTTATATTGCTGGTTCAAGGTACCAGAAAGAACACTGAATATCTGCCTTAAATCTAAGCCTTCCTTACCGTGCAACCACAGCACTGTTGTTAGGTGTTGCCAAGTCGACTCTGACTCATAGCAGTCCTATGAACAACAGATCCGAAAACCTTGCACTAGCTTGCCTGTCCTCACCACCCCTAACGTGTTAGAGCTCATTGTCACCGTCATTGTGTCACTCTATCTTATTCAGGCTCTTCCTATTTCTCTCAATCTCCACCTTTGTCAGCATGACACCTTTTTCTAAGGACTAGCCCCTCCTGACAACATCCTCTGAGCATGAGATGAAGTTTCACCATTTTTCTATCTAAGGAGCACCATGGTTGCATTTCCTCCAAGACAGACTTATGTTTTTCTTTCAACAGTCCATGGAATATTCAATTATCCTCCCCAATACCATAATTCAAAGGCATTGGTTCTTCTGTCATTCTTATTCACTCCCCAACTTTCAAATGCATAGGAAGCAATTGAAAAAGACTATGGCTTGGATCATCTATACCTTAGTCTTTAATCTTACATCCTTGCTCTTTTGTACTGTGGAGAGGTCCTTAATAGCAGCTTTTCCCAATGTCATACATGTTTTGATTTCTTTTGTTAGCATAGAGGTTGATTGTGGATCAAAGTAAAATGAAATCACTGACAGCTTCAGTGTTTCCTCTATCTCTCGCAGACCTATTGGTCCAGTGGTGAAGATTTTTTTTTTCTTCTTGATGTTAAGATGTAATCCATATTGAAAGCTATAGCCTTTGACCTTCTGTAGTAAGTACTTCAAGTCTTCTTCACCTATAGCAACCAAGGTTATGCCATCTACATAATGCAGGTTTTTTAATGAATCTTCTCCAATTCTGAAGCCACATTCTTCTTTGCAGAATCCAGCTTCTGGGTTTCAGGATACAATCCTAAAAGACACCTTTCCTGGTTTTAAACCATGCAGTGCTCCTTTGTCCTGTTTGGACAACAGCTTCTCTGTTTGCATATAGGTTTCACATGAGCACAAATAAGTGCTCTGGGATTCCCATTCTTCTCAATGGTGGCCATAATTTGTTATAATCCACAAAGTCAAGTGCTTTTGCATATAAGCATCTCTGTGTTATTCTTGGTTTCAGCCAAGATTCATCTGGTATCAGAAATAATATCTCTGCTGGCACAACCCTTTCTGAACCCAGCTTTAATTCCTAGCAAATCCCCTATTGATGAACTATTTAGCCATTTTTAAAATAATCTTCAGCAGCTTTTATTTGCATATGATATTAGTGATATTGCTCAATAATTTCCATATTCTGTTGGATCACTTTTTTTGAATGAGAACAAATATGTATCTCTTTCTGTCAGTTGACTGGTTGGCTGTCTTCCAAATTTGGCATAGACTAGAGAGCACATCATTGTTTTTTTCCTTTTTATTTTCTAACTCCAGCTCTTTTCACATTTCATTATAATACTTTGCTTTGTCTTCTCGAGCCTTTTGATGTCTTCTGTTCATCTCTTTTACTTCAGTATTTCTTCCCTTTGTTTTGACACTTTTGCTGTATGCATTTGGGTCAGACCCAACCCACAGCTGACCCTCTAGTGAGTTTTCGCAGGTAGTAAAGCATATAGGAGGTTGCCTCCTAGAGGAGTGGGTACATTTGAACCGTGTGCTTTGAGGTTGTAAAATAGCTTCTGATCACTAGGCCACCAGAGCTCCCTTTGTTTTTGCACTAATACAGAACATGTTCTATAGGAAAGCTTTTACATAAAATTATCAAAAGAGTGGACATCTTCTTTCCACTAATCTTTTTATACTTTTGTTTCTTTGCCCAAGTCTTTAGTCTATGTCATGGTTGTTGTTGTTATGTGCTGTCCAGTCGCTTGCAACTCATAGTGACCCTATGTACAACAGCCCTAAACCCTGCTCTGTCTTGTGCCAATCGCACCGTCTCCAATACACCCATCCCGATTACCCCAGTCACTGAATCAATCTACGTCATAGAGGGCCTTCCCCTCCTGCACTGTCCCTCCACTCTCCCAAGCATGATGTCCCTCTCCAAGGACCAGTCCCTCCTTGCAACATGTCCAAAGTATGTCAGATGAAGCTCGAGAATCCTTGCCTCCAAGGAGTAGCCTGGTTTAACCCTCTCAAGGATGAATCTGTTTGTTTTCTTGACAGTCCAGGGTACATTCAGTACTCTTCTCCAGCACCACAGCTCAAAGGCATCAATTCTTCTATCCTCCCTAGTCATTGTCCAACTCTCTGATGCATAACAAGTGATTGCAAAGACCATGGCCTGTATCAGATGCACCTTAGTCTCCAGAGAGACACTGTTGCTCTTGAGTACTTTAGAGAGGCCCCTAACAGCAGACTTTCCCATCGCGATACGTTTTTTTTTTCTTTCCGGGCTGCTGGTGCCAAGAGTGTTGACCGTGGAGCTGAGCAAACTGAAGCTGTGAACAATCTCAATCTCTTCGCCATCCATCCTGATGCTGCCAATTGGTCCAGTGGTGAGAAACTTTGTCTTCTTGACATTGAGCCTCAGTCCATACTGAAGACTGCAGTCCTTGAACCCTCTGCAGCAAGTGCATGAGGTCCTCCTCAGTTTCGGCAAGCAGGGTTGTGTCATCTGCATAACGCAGATTGTTAATAGATTCCTGACACCACACTTCTCCTCATAGAGCCCAGCCTCTCGGATAATCTGCTCTGCATACAGGTTGAAAAGGTATGGAGATAGGATACATCCCTGGTATACATCCTTCCTAATTTTGAACCATGCAGTGTTACCCTGCTCTGTACACCCTTCCAAATTTTGAACCATGCAGTGTTACCCTGCTCTGTTCTGATGACTGCCTATTGGTCCAAGTATAGGTTTCGCATTAGCATGATTAAATGTTCTGGGTTTCCCATTTTTCTCAGAGTCAGCCACAGTTTGTTATGATCCACACAGTCAAACGCCTTTGCATAATCAATGAAACACAGAAAGACATTCTTCTGGTATTCCCTGCTTTCAGCTAAGATCCATCTAACATCAGCTACAATATCCCTAGTACCACGACCCCTTCTAAACCTAGCCTGGACTTCTGGCAGTTCTCAATAATCTTCAGTAGAATCTTGCTTGCATGTGAAATCAATGATATTGCTCTGTAGCTTCCACACTCTGTTGGGTCACCCTTCTTTGGGTCACCTTTATGGTAGGCTGGTTCTATTATAATACAACAAAATATACTCTATTGATTCCACATCATCTCAGTAACTTTGCTCAATACTAAGATGTGTGTTGATGCTAGCACATGAGGCAGCACCAGTAAAATTTTTAAAGTATATATTGTCTTGTTCTGTTGTGTTTATTTTTTACCAAATTAAAGTCCATAAAGAGTAACTTACTATAGTGATGTTCATTATCTGCTATAGGAAATTATCTGTTCTAATGTCTTTGTATTAAATTATTTGTATACACTTTCAATTATACTAATCATCTGGTTGGTCAACAAAAAGACAGTTTTCACTGTGAACATTTGTGAACAAAAATTGAAAAGGTCTTTAAAGCTGGGTCCAAGAAGAATGATGACTAGCACATTTTAGCTTTTCTTGACCAGGCTGCCATATTGTGGGGATACCAACCCCAGCTTGAAGGATTGTACAGTTTGTTCTTCTACAATTGGGAATGTCTGGGCTTCTGAAATTCTAGCTTCACTGCCACTTCTTTTTGTTGGTAGTGATTATTGCTAGATAAATATCTTTATAGAGGCAGATTTTCTATATCAGCTTTTATTTTCTTCCTACAAGGAATGCTACCTTGGAGCCATCAGCGGTCTCTAACCTGAGAGGGGGGAAATGGAAGGCTGGGGCCAAGACACAAAATCTATGAAAGGAGGAAGCCGATTAAGCTTGTCTACTGAGAGAAGTTGCAACAACAACAGATATCAGAAGACCTTTCTTAACATCACAGGGCATAAAATCAGTGTAGAGGAGCCTGATCTCTACTCCTCAGGTATTTTGTGGATTTTGCCTGGTTACAGTTACACCTTGTGGAAGACTGTTTTTCGGAGTCACTAATTTTTTTATTTCATTCAAAATCATGTGTGAGTCGATTGGTCACCTGGATTTACTGGATTTAGCTAGCAATCAGCTGTGGGCTGGAAGCCTCTTGTTTAAGTCGGTCAGGACCTGGTGGGCTGGTCTTTGTATTTAAAAATCAGCTGGTGTTAATTGTGTTTGGAAAGAACATTCTTCTAAGTGTTACAGCACTGGTCTGTCAGTTTGCTGTACTGAGATAACTTGGGATTGCTGTGATATTGAATGCTGTACATTCAGTGTGTGTCAAATGCCATAATGGTTACCCATGGTGGACAGTATTTGATAGAGCTCCCAGAATAAGATAGGCTTGGAAGCAGGATTGGCATCCTCTTCCTAAACAGCATGCCTTTGGAAACTCTATGAGCATTAGAGAAACGATGATAGTTATAGAACAGTGTTCAGATCTTTTGTTCATAGCATCACTATGAGTTGTACTCAACTCAACAGCACTTAACAACAACAACAAGAACAAGTTGGGCCATTTGATTCTATTTGGCTGCCGCTGTCTCACTTCACCTCAGTGTGCCACAAGCTGGACAAGAGGATGATGAGTTAGGACAATGCTGTCTTTGACACCCTGCTGCCCACTCATCATCATGAGAATGAGCAACCTGGTCACTCCACCATGCCGCCATCTTGGTCCTGAGTGCCAGCCAAGACAAACGTCTTCCAATAATCATCTGTTCTTTTTGAATTCTTTCCTTTTTTAAACAAAGGCACTTACATAAGGTTTAGCAATGTCAGAAGTGCTTTTAATTCATTTTAAGCTTTTGTAAGTGAAAATTATTTAGTTGCTAAAAGTGGTTATGGTGGTAGCTGAGATAGAATATAGGTAAAATTGGTTCAAACTTAGTGAACCAAGTCAGTACTGACTCATAGAAGCCCTCTATCAGTTCAGAGATAGTAAACTCCAATGGGAAGAGACTGCAAATCTTTCTTTCATGGAGCTTCTAGTATATTAGAGTCACTGGTAGTTTCGAACCTGTGGCCTTGGGATTAGCAGTGCGACTCACTCGGGACTCTGCACCAGAGCTCTGCATATGTGGGCAGAGGATCTGCATTTGCAATTTTGTTCACCAAAAATTTATAAATAATAATGAGACCACTTTAGGAACTTTAAAATGAAGCATTTTGACTCCTTATTTTGATTGCCTTCTTACTTAATGATAGGAGTAACTAGGGTTTTACTTTCAAATGAGACTGTTTAATGGGTTCCATGCTTTTATTATCAGAGAACATTTTTTCCCATTTCACTGATGAGTCACTGAGACATTGAGAAGTACAGTGATTTCCTCAAGATCACACAGCCAATGACAGATCTGGGGCTCGAATCCAGGTGTTCTAATAGCTAGTTCAATGATCCATGTCTCTCTGGCCCTTTAAATTCAGTGGGAGTCCTTTAGCCTTTTCACAGCAATTATAATCTTCAAGGTACAGAATTTAGAGGGGCAGGTGACTTCATTGGGAATGGGAGGCATGGAAAGAATGCTAGGATGGTTCAGAGCCAGCAAGAAACATCCTAACTGTAGGAAAATGCATTTGAAAGGGGAAAAGGGAGTATATGTGAGTGTTAATTTTGCTTCTTACTCCCTGGAGCTCAGCACCCTACCCAAATCCACCAATTGGCTTCACACTGATGCCCTCTAGTGGTGTGAAGAGATTATTTTACTGAAACTTGACAGTAGTGTCAGCGTTTAGGACCCTTAGTCTCTAGGAGGGAAAGAAAAGTTCCCCTTTTCCAACTCTGGTGCTCTAGTCAGTAAGGAGTCATGATGCCAAACCAAAGGCGGATGGTTTGAATCCTCTAGTGGCTCCACGTGAGAAAGGTTAGCGGTTTCCTCCTGAGTGATTTACAGCCTCAGAAATGCCTGTAGAAGATCAGCTATTAGTTGGTTCAAATTGGATGGTGATCAGGTTTATTCAGTATAGATAGTTCAGGCATTTTTCTAATCAGGTTTTTCCTCCAAATATAATTTTGACCTTTTTAATTCAACAGTTCAATGGTATTTAAAAACAGATATAAAGGAAGGTATTATTCCATATAGGGAACTGTATTTGTGGATGGGTGAGGGGTGGCTATAGAGACAGAAAAATCCAGATAGTCACCCACAAATACCCATCCTTGAAATATTTCAAGAAATATTTCAAGGATATAAAAATTTTAAATCCTCTGAAATATAGAATACAAAAGTATAAATACAAAATTTGGTACAATTCTTGGGAAGGGTCCGGTTCATTACCTCTGTCCCAAGTACATCTCACATTCAATCATGTACTGTACGCATATGGAGAGAAAATACTGGTCCAACTTAGAGATTTTCCCATTTATTAGTATTAAGCTCATTCTGAGTCAACTAGTACCACCTTCCAGTTTTGTCTGCTGCTATTTATATCTCTATGTCAGGAGGTAGCATATGATCAAGAACAAATGGTACTGAAAGACGAAGTCCAAGCTGTGCCTTAGAAACTGCTGAAAAATAATGCTCTAGGAATTGATGAATACTAATTGAGGTATTTCAACAAGCAGATGCAGTCCCCAACATGCTTATTTGTCTATGCTAAGGAATTTAAAAGACAGCTATTTAACTGACTGACTGGGTAAGATCCAGATTTGTGTCCATTCTAAAAAAAGATGATCCAATAGAATAGGAAAATTATTAAACAGCAGTATTAATATCATCCACAAGTAAAATCTTGCTGAAGATAATTTTAAAATGGCTGGATCAGTAAATCCACAGGAAACTGCCAGAAATTCAGTCAAGCTGGATTCAGAAGAGGCCATGGAACAAGGGACAGCACTGATGATGCCAGCTTGGCTGAAAGTAGAGAACAACAGAAAGATGTTTACTTGTGTCTTATTAACTATGTAAAGGCATTTGACTTTGTGGCTCTTGAGAAGCCATGGAAAATATTAAGAAGAATGGACATTCGGGAATAATTACTTGTGCTCCTGAGGACCCTGTACATCGATCAAAAAGCAGTCATTTGAGCAGTCATTTTTACAACAAAAAAGAGATGATACTGTATAATTTAAAATTTGAGAAGATGTGCTCCCAAACTGAAGCCTTTCTCCATACCTCTTTCAGTATGAGTGTTCAACAAGAGATCGACTATATGAAGAAGAATGTGGCATGAACACTGGAGGAAGGAAGGCTCAGCAACATCTTATTATATGCATGTGACACAGTTTCATTTACTGAAAGTGAAGAGAATTTGAAGTACTTACTGACACCAAGTATGAATTGAGATTAGTATGCATTACACCTCAAATATTCAATACTTCTGTATAAATTACACCTCAATATAAAGAGAACAAAAATCCTTACAACAGGACCAGTAAGCAACATTGTGATAGAAAAATATTGAAGTTTCAAGGATTAATTTTACTGGGATCCATAATCAACAATAGTCAAGAAATCAAATGAGTTATTTTTCTAGCTTTTCCACTCTCTTTAGACAAGCAAACAAATAAAGGACCAGATTTATTGTTCCTATATTCATCCCCATGGTTCAACTTTCACTCAAACAGTAGAGAGTGCCTATAAGGTGACCAGTAAAAACAGGGAGGCATGTATTCCTTAAAATAACCAACACAGTATCATTTTTCCAATAATAAAACCCTGAAGGTTGGAACAGGTAAGTAAGTAGATCACTACAAATGAGAATTATAGAGAGGAAGTGGAGAAAGGGCAATTCCATTGTGGGTATTAGAATTGATGTTCTAAAAGAAAATGTGTAAAAATGGTTGTAAACCAATTTCACCCAATTGCAATAAAAAGGGAAAGAAATGAAAAATAAAAGTTTAATGCATTTTTAAATCTGTACCAGAACCTTTTGTTGTTGGTTTGCATACAATTATTCCTATACACTCTTGTTGTTTTGTGTGCCATTGGATCGGAACTGACCCATAGCTGCCCCTCCAGTGGATTTTCAGAGGCAGCTAATGACACAGGAGATTACCCAACCTCAATGCCCCCGCCCCGGGAGAGCAGCTAGTGGATTTGAAGAACTCATATATAGTATGTTTGTTTTGGTTATTTTTTAATTTACATTGTGTTCTACACAATCATTCATTCTTATACAATCATTCATATTCATTGCTTCATTTATGTATATTTCATTTTGTACAATCATTTCTATACATTATGCTTTATGCTATTATATTATCACTAATGATCTATTCTTTTAATCAGCTTGTCTCATCAAGTCCCCATTGCTCCTCATCTATTCTTTCACTTCTGCCTATCTGCCCATGAATCTCTGCTATCCTAGTGATTTCGTTCCCCTTCTTTCACAAGCCCTCTCCCCTTCCCCTTTTCAATAGTTATACATATCTTTCTCCTCTTTGTTAATTGCAGTAGTTAGATTATCCTTATCTTAACTCTTCCCAGGTTGATCTTCCCCTGTCCTGATCCTTATAATGTTCCTTTACATGCTCTGTTTCTAGTCTCCCTGCCCCACAACTCAGCTACCCTCCTATATTCATTATAGCAGTCTTATGCAGTGTTTGTTCTTTTGTAACTGAGTTATTGCATTCAGCACAATGCTCTCTAGATGCTCCCATGTTGTGTTTGTTATTTTATTAATATTTCATTGTTCTTCAATGCTGCATAGTGTTCAATTGTATGGATGTAATAATTTCTCCATTCATTTGTTTGGGTTGTTTTGATTTTTGCCAAGGACCTTTTAAAATAACAAGGAATAAAGATATCACCTTAAAGACTAAGGTGCACTTGCCCAAAACCCAGGTATTTTCTTTCTATTATTATTATTATTATTATTATTATTATTATTATTATTATTTTCTGTTTTTAAATTGTGGTTTTAACAACGGTTTACAGAAAGATTGAGTTTTCATTCACTCATTCTTGCACATTTTTCTCTCTTCCCCTCCCCAGTCCACTTGCAATGCACATCTTGTTTCAGATTGTTGTCAGACATGTAAGGCGTAATCATGCATTTCTTTCAGACATTCTTCCCCTCATCTGTCCCAATGCATGTTCATTATATGTCCACTCCTTTCCTATGCATATCAAAGTTGGACAACGAAGACCAAATAAATATATATGCTTTTGAGTTGTGACGCTGTTAGAGAATATTTTAATATCCCAAGGAATGCTAAAAAAGTAAAAGAAAATCTACCTTGAAAGAGATGCAGCTGGAGTGTATCTTAGAAGGAAAAATGGTGAGACATGGTCTCCTATCCACTGAGCATGTATGAGGAAAGGCTAATACCAGAAGAACACATCATGGTTGGTAAAATAAAGTTAGCAAAGAAAGGGCAGGCCTCTTAAGGAGATAAGTTGACAAGGCTACAATGATGTACTCACCCTTAGCGATGATTGTGAAGGTACTACAGGTCCTGGCTGTGATTTGTTCTATCATGCATGGGGTTTCTATGAAGTGGAACCAACTCAACAGCATCTTAGAGTAATACCATCAATTAAAAGATTGATAACATTGCAGAGTAAAACCTAATGAACTTCTTCCTTGAAGACTGCAGTAAAAAAAAAAAAACCATGAGTTGAAATAAACTCAGTGGCAAAGGGTTTGGTTATTGGATTTATGTTCAATGGCAATGGTTGGGTTTTGTAAAATCTACTTAGAAAGCTGTGACTTTATTGCTAGGATGCTTGTTCTTATTGTTATGTGCTGTCAAGTTGTCTGCAACTCATAGTGACCCTATGTAAAATGGCTCTGAACCCTCCTCTATCCTGAGTCAATTTCACTATCTCTGACACACCTACCCCAATCACCCCAGTAACTGAATCCATCCATCTTATCTAGGATCTTCTTCTCCTGAGCTGTCCCTCCACCCTCCCTTCCAAGCATGATATCCTTTTCAGAGGACTAGTGCCTTTTGGAAACATTCTTGCCTCCGAGGAGCAGCTCAGTTTCACCCTCTCCAGGACATATTTATTTGTTCTCTTAGCAGTCCATAAGTTCATGGAGAAGAATTTAATACTCTCCTCCAGCACCACAACACAATGGCATCAACTCTTCTATCATCCTTAGTCATTGTCCTGCTCTCTGATGTATAGCAAGTAATTGCAAAGACCATGGCTTGAATCAAATGCACCTTAGTCTCTAGAGTGAGATTATTGCTCTTCAGTACTCTGGAGACGTCCCTGACTACAGATTTCCCCAAAGCAGTTCCTCTTCTGATTTCTTGACTCCTGGTGTCAAGAATGTTGATTGTGTAACCAAATAAGCTGAAATTATTAACAATCTCAATATCTTCTTTGTCTATCATTGTGCTGCCAATTGGCCCAGCAGGGAGAATCTTTGTTTTCTTGGTGTTGAGCTTCAATCCATATTAAAGGCTGCAATCCTTGACCTTCTGCAGCCTCTGGTCCTCCTCAGTTTCAGCAAGCAGGGTTATGCCATCTGCATAATATAGGTTGTTGATGAGTCTTCCTCCAATACTACTGTTATTTAAATTACCTCTGGAATCTTTCACTCACTCATTGAACTAACACATAGTTGACCCCCAGTGAGTGTTCAGAGACTATAAATGATAGCGGAGGAGATTGCCCATCTTTTTTCTGTGCGGCAGCTTGTGGATTCGAACAGCATCCCTTTGAGATAGTGGCATAGCTTCCTAGTCAGTAAGCTACCAGAGTTCCCAAATACCTGGAATTAGTCTTTGGAATTGACTTCAGATTCTTAGGCATATTATTTTGAATGTCATTAATTATAACAAATTTGAACATTTAAGTGTAGATTTATATTTTTAAACATCTGGAGTCAAACATGACTAGTCCTTAGACGGGTCATAAAACCAGAGGATGCCATTTTTGGTCAAAAGGATAAGACAATTTTAACACCTATGGAACACATTTGCCCTTTAATTGCTTCTGAATTATCCTGTAAAGATATTTCACTTTAAAACAGAGAAAAACCTCTCTGTAAATGTTCATTAAAAGTAATAATAAAAAAAAGAGAGATAGAGAAACCATTTTGTGAATGTACCATAATTTCTCAATCCATTCCACTGTGGTTGAACATTTGGGCTGCTTCTTTGTTCTTGCATTGGTGGATAATGTTGCTATGAATATTGGTGTGCAAATCTCCATTAGAGCCTCAGTTCTCATTTTCTTGGAGTATATTTCAAGCAGTGGAATAGCTGGGTCATATGGAATTTCTATGTTCAGCTTTTTGAGAAGCACACAGAAGCAGTGATTTTTTTTTAATTACTACGAAACTTGGGAGGGACTGGGGAGCATTATGAGTGAAGTAACTCGGTCTCATAAGGACAAATACTGTATAAAACAATTACTGTAGAATAAGTGTGAGGACCCAAGGGGGAGGAGCAGAAGGGTGAGACTGGGTGGAGAGGGGGTTTCAATTATAGGGTCTGATGGGGTAGTGATGGAAATGGGCAAGTTCAGTGAGAAAAACAATGTATTTGAAGTTTGTAAATAAAGTATAATTTTTTTTTAAAGAAAAAACCACAAGCCTCCAAAATACTTTTTGGCAATGAGAAGATCATTGAAATGGGTTTGTGGTGGTCATCTGGAGGATAACTGCCTAGGGCCTAGACTCCGGTTCATACTGAAACTAGAACTCTCCAGGGCTACTACAAGATAATACCTAAGTGTGGCAGGAAATAAAGAGTAATCCATTGATAGGGAACAAGGTCAAGGACTCTTCTGATGACCAACTTTGGCTCAAGAACATCCCAATGTTTTTCTGAACCTTCAGTAGTCTAGAATGTTCCCATAAAACTTTGCTCACTGTCTTGCTTTATTCAAGGTCAGTCTCATGACTTTTCCAGCTTGCCTGGCACCCTTGAAATATTTTCTCCTATGCATATTCCCAGGGTCAAGATTGGTGGAAGATATATCAACAATCTGCGTTATACAGATGACACAACCCTGCTTTGCTGAAACTAAGGAGGACCTGAAGTGCTTGCAGGGTCAAGGACTGCAGCCTCCAATATGGATTGAGGCTCAATGTCAAGAAGACAAAGATTCTTACCACTGGACCAATTGGCAGCATCAGGATGGATGGTGCAGAGATTGACGTTGTTCACAGCTTTAGTTTGCTTGGCTTCACAGTCAACACTCTTGGCATCAGTAGCCAAGAAATTAAAAGACATATTTGCCATGGGAAAGTCTGCTGTTAGGGACCTCTCCAAAGTACTGAAGAACAATGGTGTCTCTCTGAAGACTAAGGTGCACCTGATACAGGCCATGGTCTTTCCTATCACTTGGTATGCATCAGAGAGTTGGACAATGACCAAGGAGGATAGAAGGAGAAGTGATGCCTTTGAGCTGTGGTGCTGGAGAAGAGTATTGAGAATACTATGGACTGCTAGAAAAACAAACAGATTCGTCCTGGAAAGGGTTAAACCGGGTGGTTCCTTGGAGGCAAGGATTCTGAGGCTCCATCTAACATACTTTGGACATGTTGTGAGAAGGGACTGGTCCTTGGAGAGGGACATCATGCTTGGTAGGATGAAGGGACAGCACAGGAGGGGAAGGCCCTCTATGAGGTGGATTGATTCAGTGACTGGGGTAATCAGGATGGGTGTATCAGAGACAGTGTGATTGGCACAGGACAGAGCAGAGGTTAAGGCTGTTGTACATAGGGTCGCTATGAGCTGCAAGCGGCTTGATGGCAAATAACAACATGCATATTCCCCTTGAAAAGCTTTGGACATCTAATTCCATCATGGCTTCCTCTTCTTGGAGGAGAATCCAGCAGATTTTTACTTTTTTTCCCCCCTCCCCTGTGGTTCCCAAGTGACAGTGTAATTTGTGATTGACTGCTAACCCTAAGGTTAATAGTTCAAACCCACCTAGTAGCTATGAAGAAGACATGCTTAGTAAAGTGGTCCGTGGACTTTGAGGGTGGGGATTGTATAACAATGAAGGATTTTTATTTTTTTTCCCCCAAAGAGAAAAGTGAACTGGGGAGAGTGCTGGGCAGGGAGGAAAATGTGCAACAATGAATGAATTGGGGGGGTGCAATAAATAAAAATAATATGCTGTGAAAAAAATATATATGTGTTGCATAAAAAAAAAGAAAAAGAAGTAATGCCTGGTAACTTGTCTGAGGATTTCAGCCAAGAAAATATGATGGCATTTTTCTACTCTGTAACATGTAAAGTTGCCATGAGTTGGCCACAAGTTGGGTTTGCTTTGGGTTTTGTATTATTACAAAAAATCATTTTCATTTTCTCCTCAAAATTAAGGGAGAGAATCACTGTAAAGTAGGAGGTTCCTAAATGTCTTCCTCCTCAACTAAGTTGAGAACTGGAGATCAAGTCTGAAAGCCAACAAACTAATGGATTGATAGGATGGTTACCACCAAGACACGCCAAAGTGAAAAGGAAAGAGAAGGCATAGCTGGAACAAGGCATTAGAGGAACCAGAATAAAACACCATGTTGTTCGATACAGATGTTCAAGCTTAATGAGAAATATTGACCATGAACAGGTTCACACTTGAAGCTACGTTAGCTTCTAGGCCGCCATCTGGAATGTAGAGGAATTGGAGGACAGTGTGTTGTGGACACTGGAATGAAGATGAAGAAGACATTGAAGCTAAGAGGCCAATTCAGGGTAAGGTGCAGAAGACAGAACTCCCTAGAATCCTTGGAAACATCCACCAAACAGAAAATCTATTGCTCATAAGTTGATCTCACTCATAGACCCTATAGGATGAAGTAGAGCTACTCCATAGTCTTTTCAAACCTAGAAAGCTCTGTGGTAGCAGACTGCTACATCTTTCCCCAACAGAGTGCCTGGTGGGTTAAAAACACTGACTTTTCAATGA
The DNA here is from genome assembly GCF_000299155.1 of Elephantulus edwardii. Lineage (NCBI taxonomy): Eukaryota > Metazoa > Chordata > Mammalia > Macroscelidea > Macroscelididae > Elephantulus > Elephantulus edwardii. Next base: position 3,092,274 of record NW_006399983.1, read on the forward strand.
ACAACCAAGCATTTAACCACCGGCACAGTCAAGGTTCCTCTATTAACACATGCTCCTTGAAATAACCAGGTTTCTTTCAGGCATTTGTCACAGGAAGAATCAGTGGTTACTGGCTGCTCAGCATTTAAGAAGAAAAACAGTTCAGAATGAAAAGCCACTTTACCCCAGGACAGTCTGTTAGATAAGATGAATGTAACGCCTTTGCCTTTCATGGATCCCAACATCACTGTACTATGGTCTACCCCTCATATTCAAATCTACAGCCCCTAACTTTACTCCTGTAGTAGGAAAAAGCCATTGGGAAAAGGTGAGGGGAACTTGAAATGACTATGAAATAAACACTTAAAAGTAGACAGCACTGAGTCAAAGAAAATGGGAGTAAGACTTATTTAATAGCCAAAATTGACACATTCCAATTGTTATTTTGGCCAAGAATATCAATCTGCCAGAAGAACAAGCAAATCATCTCTAGAAGAAACAGAACTAAAACATTCCTTTGACACAAGGATGTCAAGACTTTGTCATGTCATCAGGAAAGATTAGTCACTGGGAAAAAACCATCATGTTTGGAGAAGTGTAGTGTCCACGAAAACGAGGGGAACCCTCATGAGCTGGAATGACACAATAGCCACAAAATTAACTCAAATATGCTAATGATCAGGAAGACAGTGCAGGAACAGGAATCATTTGGTTCGGTTACTCCTGAAGTAGCCCTAAATAGGCCCCCATTAACAGTAACTAAGGACCTCTGGTAGCCTAGTGGTAAGAAGCTGTGCTACCAATCCACAGGCAGGCTGTTAGAAATAACTAGCTGCTCTATAAGTGAAAAATGAAAAGTCTCTTCTCATATAATTTATAACCTCGGAAAATCCCCTGCCAGGTCCACTATGAGCTGGTTCTGATTGCACAACAATGAGTCAGAGTCACTAAAACTGTAACTAACAACATCATTAACCAAAGAGATTGAAGAGTGAGATAATTAAACTGCAATAACATAAAGGAATCCACAGTCAAGTGTAGGTGGGAAGAAGTTGAGTACAATACAAATTAGGAGATTGGGGGGGGGAATTTCTTTAGTGCGGTATCCTGAAGTCTTTCACTAAATCAGCTGCATTACAAAATGGACAAAAGACATGGAAAGACATTTCACAGAGGAAGATACTTGGATGGCCAGCAGACACATGAAGAAATGTTCAAAATCACTGGCAATGAGAAATGCAAATCAAAATCACAATGAGATATCATCTAACCACGGGAGCAGCAGCAAAGTTTAATAAGACAGCAAGCTTTATTGGAGAGGATGTGGAGAGATTAGAACTCCCATGCACTGTTGATGAGATTATGTAATAGTACAAGCACTCTGGAAGGCAGTTTTGTGTTTCCTTAAAAAGCTGAACATAGAAATTCCACATGACCCAGCTATTCCACTGCTAGGAATATGGGGGAAATAGAACTGAGACACAAGTGGAGATTTGTACACTGATGTTATTAGCAGCATTATTCACAATAGCAAGAAAATGGAAACAGCCTAAATGTTCATCTACAAACAAAGGGAATGAGAAATTGTGGTACATTCATACAATGGAATACCATGCAGCACTCAGGAGTAATGATTTTGAAAAATATTATGCAACATAGGAGCAGCTAGAGAGCATTATGCTCAGTGAACTAAGGCTAATAAGGACAAATACTGCATAAGAGCATTATTATGGAGGATAACTCCATAAAATGGAGGATAACTAGTAAGATGTGTATAAAAGTCCAAAGTTAAAGGGACAGGGGTAACAGGAATGAAAATTGGAAGGAGGGAAATCATGGGGTTGCAGAGTTTGGTGGGTAGAGGGAAGGGATGAAGGAATTAGGAAAGATCAAAATTGATAGTGGGCATAGATCAATGATGATTGGTTTTATAAAATGCAACGTAAAAATGATGGAAGTTATACAAGTGTTCAAGACTTTCATTCATAGGTCCCTATGAGTTGTCTACGACTCGATGGCACTTAACAACAAAAACAACAAGAGAATGATCATATGAAACAGTGTGATTGAAACATTGTGTGAAACACAATGTATATGAATTAATTATGTGTACAAAGTTTGTATGCAAACCAATTTAAAACATATATATATACACACACACATACACACACATACATATATATCCCTAAAAAATATATATAACCTTTAAAAGAAAGAATTAAACATTGCCTGTGATTTGGTACTACATATGGACACCACCTCACTGTGTGGACATTGCCACAACTCCCCTGTGCGAGGAGCACCAATATCACAGGGGAATAGAGAGGATATAGAGCAGAGGCGGTGGGAGGCCTGAGCCATCAAGTAAGAGTTGACTGGGGGCAGGGTATGGAAGGTACTGGAGGGACAAGGAGAAGGAATTGAGCTGGATGCTGGAAGGCTTGGGTGAGGGTGGGAACACAACACATGCATCAAAAGGGTGGGCTCCCAGAACCAACACCTGATCTGTTACCTGCTATTCTCATCAGCTCTTTTGAGTAGAATGCTTATCTGTCAAATATTGCTCTAAAGCTGAGCACTCACTTTAAGATAGACTAGGGAGAAGGGTTGACCATCCACTTCTGAATTAACATGCCTTCGAAAATCCTATGTACAACCAGCACATTTAGATTAGATGAACAGATATGGCACCGGAGGCTGAGCCTTCATATTGGAAATCACAAAAGAGGAGAAGCAGTTGCCAATAGACCCTAGTGATTGGAACATGGAATGTGATAAATAAGAATGTAGAAAAATTGGAGATTGATAAAGAAGAAGTAGAACACATAAATATTGATGTACTGGGCATTGGCAAAATGATCTACTATGCTGGAAATGAACAGGTGAGGAAAAATGGGGCACATTCATAATTTAAAAGGCCATTCTAGATCCATCTTGAAATACAATGCTGCTAATATTCATAAACATACAAGGAAGACCTGTTAATACCACTATCATTCAAATTTGTGCACCAACAACCATAGCCAAAAAGGAGAAAATTTACTTCTACCAACAGTAACAACCAGAATTAGATCAACTATGCAACCAAAATACATTAGTAATAATGAATGACTGGAATGCAAAGGTTGAGGAAAAGGAAGAAGGATCAGAAGTTATGAAACATGGACCTGGTGACAGAGATGAGGTGGGAGACAGGATGATAGCATTCTGTGCAATCAATGATTTAGTCATTGTAAATACCTTTTATAAAAAAACAAACAAAATGCAGTACCTATATACATGGACCTCACCTGATGGCCTACCCAGGAGTCAGATTGAGTACATCTGTGTGAAAAATCACTGAAGAAACTCAGTATCAGCTGTGAAAACTAAGCCAGGTGCTGATTGTGGATCAGATCATCAACTACCCATATGCAGACTGACACTAAAGCTAAAGAAAATAAAATCAAATCCACAAGAACCAAAGTTCAACCTTGAAATTTGAACTCTATTCCTCCTGAATTTAAAGACCATCTCAGGAACAGGCTTGAGGCCTGGAATACTATGAGAGAAGGCCAGAGGAGATATGGGAGGATATCAAGAAAAATCACCCATGAAGAATGCAAATGGCCATTTTAAAGATAAAGGGAGAAGAACAGACCTAAAAGGATGTCAAATGAGACTGAATATTGCACTACAGCTCCAAGAAGTCAAAACAAAGTGAATAAATCAAGATGGTAAGGACCTGAACAGAAGATTTCAAAAGGCAGTACGGGAAGGCAAAGTAAAGCATTATAATGAAAAGACCTGGAGTTGGAAAATCAAAAGGAACAAACTTGTTCAGCATTTCTTAAGCTGAAAGAACTAAAGAATAAATTCAAGCCTCAAGTTGCAATACTTAAGGATGCAATAAATGTAGGCATCCACGTTCCTGAATGACCCAGGAAGCATGAAAAGGAGATGGAAGAGTACACAGAGTCATTATATATAAAAAAAAAAATAGACTGACACAGAAGAATATAATGAAACAACATATGATTAAGAGCCTATGGTGATAAAAAAAGAAGTTTAAGCTGCTTTGATGTAATTGGAAAAAACAAGGCTTCAGGAATTGATGAAATAATAATTGACATATTTCAACAAGCATATGCTGCCATGGACATGCTCACCAGGTTGGTCCAAGAAATCTGGAGGAAAACCACCTGGCCACTGACTGGAAGAGATCCATAATTGTTCCCATTTCAGAAAGAGGTGACCCAACAGAGTGTGGGAATCATTGAACAACATCATTAATATCATAAGCAAGTAAGATCTTGCTGAAAATTATCCAAAAACAACAGAAACAGTATATCAACAGAGAACTGCCAGATGTGGAGGCTGAGTTTAGAAGAGGCCATGGCACTATGGACATTATGACCAATGTTAGATGGATTTTAACTGAAAGCAGAGAGTACCAGTGGAATGTCTGTCTGTGTTTCATTGATTACGCAAAGGCACTTGACAGTGTGGATCATGAAAAATTGTGGTTAATTCTGAGAATGGGAATCCCAGAACATTTGATTGTGCTTACGTGAAACCTTGTACTTGGACCAGGAGGCAATCATCAGAACAGAGAAAAGAAACACTGTGTGGTTCAAAAATCAGAAAGGATGTATCCTATCTCTATATCTTTTCAATGTGTATGCAGAACAGATCATCTGGAAGGCTGGGCTCTATGAGGAGAAATGGAGTATCAGAATTGGAGGAAGAGTCATCAACAACCTGCATTATGCAGATGACACAACCTTGCTTGCCAAAACTGAGGAGGACCTCAGGCATTTGCTGCAGACAGTCAAGGACTGCAGCTTTCAATATAGATTGAAGCTCAACATAAAAAAAAAACAAAAAACAAAAAAAAACCCAAAAAACAAAAAATTCACTGAGTCAGTGGACAGCGTCATGATAGACAGACAAGAGATTGAGATTGTTAACAGCTTGAGCTTGTACTTGCCTGGCTCCACAATCAAAACTCTTGGTACTACCAGCCAGGAAATGAAAAGATTAATTAGATGGGGGAAATCTTCTGTTAGGGACCTCTCCAGAGTACTGAAGAGCAAGGATATCAGTCTAGTGACTAAGGTCTACCTGATCCAGGCCATGGTCTTTGCAATTACTTACTATGCATTAGAGATGTGGACAATGACTAAGGATGATAGAAGAATCAATGCCTTTGAGTTATGATGCTGGAGAAAAGTATTGAACATTCCATGGACTGCTAAAAGAACATACAGGTCTGTCCTAGAGAAGGTGTGAAGCCAGGCTGCTCTTTGGAGGCAAGGATTTTGAAGCTCTGTCTTACATACTTTGGGCATATGGCCAGGAAGGACCAGTCCTTGGAGAGGGACATCATTCTTGGAAGGGTGGACAGACAGCACAAGAGAAGATGACCCTGGATGAGATGTATTGACTCAGTGAGTGAGTCAGATAATGGGAGTAAATTTGTTAGGATTCAGAGCTGTTGTATATATGATCTATGAGTCATGGGCAACTTGACGGCAAATAACAACAAGACATGGTACACAATGTTTGCACAGTGCAGAAGCATTTAGTTGCCCAAAGATTGCAGCTCAAACTCATCTGCAGGAAAAAGATATAGCTGAGTGCCTCTGTGAAGATTACAGCCTTGGGAGCTTCATCGGGCTGTTTCTACCGGTCCTGATTGGTACGAATCAGAATTAACTCAACACTGAATTATTTTGTTGTGTTTGTTTGTTTGTTGTGTTACTGGATTCCAATGGACTACACACCCAATTCGTTGTTTTCACAGTCTTACATAATGTTAATATAATCTGTAGGTCATGTCCATTATTTCCAACTTCTTCACTTGGGCTTATCTTGTTGACTCCACCATGAATACTTCACTCACTTCAGCTTATATTTCCCTTCACTTACATATCCCCTCACTTCAACTTATGTCTCCCAACTTAAAATCTTATTACTTGTTACTAGAAAAACAAAACTATCCTTCCCCTCTCTCTTTGGAGAGGCTGGGGCAGAAAATGGCCCTTGGCTATGAATTTAATCTACCTCTTTCAAGATGTAATTGCAAAGCTTCTGCTAAGGTCTTTGTGTAGTTATGAGAAGAGCTCTTAAGAGGCACAAAGCTGGAAAATGGGCCTACATCTTACTGCCAATAGGGCCCAGGGGTCACAGTTTGAAAGGGGTGGAATGCTGACACTTCAAAGATAAATTATTTGAGACATTAATTACATTTCCAGAAGAGGCTTTTGAAACTATGGAGACATTAGAGAGATATCTCTTTTAGACTGTAATATCGCTTAAAATTATTATTTGTGTTCAGGAGGTGTATGTGGGGAGTGGCAGGGAGAATTCGGGTCAGGTTGTGTGTGTGTGTGTGTGTGTGTGTGTGTGTGTGTGTGTGTGTGTGTGAAGGGAGTGCAGTTAAGTGTGCATGCAAATCATTGTAGTGGGAGGTGGGAAGACCTCAAGAAGACTGATTGGTCTGGGAGTGTTCACACCAACCCTTGACATTTCCATGGGACATGGAATACCAAAGCCATCATTAACTCTCCTGCCTGACTCTCTTGGGATATGGTTTTAAGGGGATAGCCCAGAGTTAATAAATATTCTGCTGACTGAGGAGAAGATAGTTACTAGGTAAGACTAGTCCCACAGAATGACAGAAAGGCTTCCTGAAATGTAACCACAGAAGCATGGAAAAGAGGGCAGAGGAGAAGGGCTTTCCACAGTGAGGAGCAGACCACAGATCAGGAGCTCTCGGCTGGAAACTGGGGGAACCCCTAAAACACTGTCAGCAACTTTCCTTGGACGATGGTGACAGTTAAAACCCTGATGTTACAGGGATTAAGTATTGGTTTGCTAACTCAAATGCCAATGATTTGAATATAACAGCTGTTCCGCACAAGAAAGACGTGGTAGTTTGTTTCTGTAAAAGTTACAGGCATGAAAACTCTATGGGGGGATTTTTACTGTGTCCTGTACAGTTGCTATGAGTCAGAATTGACTCATACCAGCAGTGGGGTTGTGTTTATTTGTTTTTATGGTTTAAATAATAGTAGGCATAGAGTCTTAGATATTTGAGCTCTCGTACTAAAATTCCTCCTGGTTATTACAAGCCGTATATCACAACTGATCCATATAAAACTGTGGTTGTATGAAGATCAAAAAACAAGACTAATAAAAGGAAGGAGGACCTGCCCAGATACATGCACAAGGGAAATATTCCTGAGAGGAGCTGCTTCCCAGGGGCTCCAATGATCAGTGGTAAACTGGTCAAAGATCAGAAACAGAGCTGATAAATGGTGACAAAGGGAATTGGCTGGTAGGACTTGGAGGAAGGCCTGCACATTCGGTCTTCTTGACTCCCTGCAGGTCTGAGAAGAAGGTGGAGTGTCCTTCTAATGTGGAAAGAGCCTGACTTACAGGTTTCTCCACTCCTCAGGATGTCTTCCCACATCTGCCACACTAAGCCTTCCTTGATCACATCCAGGCTAGAGAGACACACTCATACCTTTAAAAGTTGAGGCCTCTCTTTTTGGTCTTCCCTCATGGCTCTTATTAATGTTTGCCATAAATTAGAATTACTTTATAAGGTAGCTCCTTGCCACCCATCTTCAGTCACCTCTACTTTTCATCTCTATCAATTCTTCCTTCTCCACACTACGATCTGTGGTAGGAAGTTGACTTGGAGGCAAAATACCAACAGATCCCCATGCTCTCTGGCTTCAGCTGGGCTTGACCCATGAGGAGATCTTACAGGGGATGGCAGGGAGATTTAGCTTTCTAATTCCCTATTTCACTAGTGGTTCCATGTAGAAATCTCACCTTTCAAGTAAGAGATCCAGGCTCAATGCGACACAACACACTACTAGTGTGACCATAACCCATTTGTCAGTGGAGAATGGAGTGCTGCTGTGATATAGGGAAGCTTGCAGGCCAAAATGGACTGGTAATAAAGGTCTATGATCTATTTTAAATAAATAAGCCCATGAACACACTATAGATCACAGTAGTTACATTTGCACTTAATCATGGAAACGGTACAGAACAGGGCAGGGTTTCATTCTATCGTGCATGGGATTGTTGTGCATTTAGGGCCAGCTCAAGAGCAGCTAACAATGTGGTTGCTGTAGTTGTTGGTTTTGTTACATGTTGTTGAGTCAATTGCTACTCATAGCGACCCTATGCACAACAGCTCTAATCCCTAGCCTATCTTGAGCCAATTTCACCATCTCTGATACACCTATCCTCACAACCCCAGTCACTGAGTCAGTCCATCTCACCCAGTCTTCTTTTCCTGCACTGTCCCTCCACCCTTCCAAGCACGATGTCCCTCCCCAAGGACTGGTCCCTCCTGGCAACATGCCCAAAGTATGTCACACTGACCTTCAAAATCCATGCCTCCAGGGAGCAGCTTGATTTCACCTTCTCCAGAACCGACTTGTCTGTTCTTTTGACAGTCTATGGTATGTTCAATGCTCTCCTCCAGCACCACAACTCAAAGGCATCAACTCTTTTTCTATTAGCCTTAGACATTTCCCAATACCAGGAGTTAATTCCCTGAGAAGTAACCTCAAAGTGACTATGTCTTTAAACTGAAGGTCACTCCTTTCAAAAAGTGTCTGGTACTCTGGGACTCAACATGCTTCCAAGTTCTAGTATCCACTGCATACTTCATTCCCTTCAGGTCTACAGGTGGTAACTCCTCACACTCTTCCAGTCCAGTAACCTCATTATCCCTCATGATTCTCCCAGGCCTTTGTAATGGCCCATCAGCATCTCTTAACTGATGTGTGTCAAATGCTTCCTGATGGAACCCAGCTTACTACAGTTCCCTACTTTACTGTAAACAAATTAAAAACATAATAGGTCTTTGATTTATACTTAAAGCATGACTAAAGTAGTGTGTCACCTAGCTCTGGTGACCTAGTCCATGGGGAGTTGCACTGCTAACTCCAAAGCAGTGTCTGCATCTCTGGTAGTTCAAATCCACCAGTGGCTCCTCAGGAGAAAGATGCACAGTCTCCTCCGGTGTGAGATACAGACCCTGAAAATCTGCTAGAGGGTCCAGTTCTGACTCCACAGCAGGGAGCTTGGGTAAACATTTGTTCAATTGAAACAAGGTCTGCCTCCTTTTATGTAGATCCTTTTCTCAGCTTCAGCCCTGGTGACATTTGCGCTAAGCATCATCTCATCCATTGTAGGGCATTTAGCAATGTGTAGTACTATTAGTCATCAAAGGCCCAGGAGGCCACTTCTCCTCACAGTTGTGACAATCAAAAATGTCAACTGTTTCCTACAGAGCAAACTCACTCCTGACTGAGTGCCACTGCTTAAGATGCTTCTTGAGTTTTGTCATCTGTGCATTCATGTTACAAAGCTAATAGTTTATGATAAAAGTCCATGATAAACAAGTATACATATTTGTCATACCTATTTATATGACAGAGGTACATGTCCGGGAACGTGTACGTCAAAATCCAGAAATACAAAACACTCAAGGTCGCCTAGTCAGAAATACATAAATACACATGAGAAGTATATCACAAAGGAATTTTTAAAGGTAAGAAACCAAAGTCATACTTTTTAAGTTGTGAGCACAAAATCCTTATTATCAAATAATGAAACTCACTCACAAATTGGAGACAAGGCCAGGGTGAGATTTCTTTGACCTTTGAAGAGATTTGCGTGCTTAGATCTTCAAACGATCCTAGGCATAAGTGGAAATGTGAAGCGCTAAACACAGTACATGAAATAGAAAACGATCAAAAGAAATGAGGTTCTTCCAAGTACAATGGAGAGAACACGAGTGTCTAACCATCAGCCTCCCCACAATGAAAGAGCCATTAAAAAGGCCTATGGAATGCAAGCCCGGGAAACCTATCAGCATGTCCTTTTTTATTCTGTGTCAGCAAGTGGAGTGTGTTGTTCTTTATTGCTGTTGTTAGGTAGCATAGAGTCAGTTCAGGCTCCGAGAGACCCTGAATACTGCAGAAATAAAAACTGCCAATTCTTGTGTCATCCTCACAATGCGTGCCCTGTGGAGCCACTTGCAGCCACCGTGCCAATCCATGTCTCTGGGAGGTGGAAGTGTCTTACTCCTTTGTGCTGACTCTCTATTGCACCCCGTGTACTGTCGTTCTCCAAGGACTAGTCCCTCCTGATAACATGTGCAAAGGGTATGAGAGGATGTCTCATCATCTTTGCATCCAAAGAGTATTTGGGCTGCATTTCTTACAAGACAGATTCGTTTGGAGGTTTTGGCAGTCCAAAATATTTCTGTATTCATTATTTATTGTTTTCAACATCACAATTGGGTTTTGGGGGGTTTTTTTTGTTTTTTATTTGTGTCTCAAAAGTATAAAAGCTACCATCTGGAGGGTCAACTATGATTCAACTCTGAATCCACAGCATGAAACCACAATGTGGGTGTTGATAAATTGTCTCCAATTTCATTGCTTCATCTTTCTTTTGTATCTGTTTATTTCCTCTCTAGAACGTTTCCTTCACAATAAAAATTGTACCTAAGTGTTAGACAATTCAGGGGAACCATCCACATAGCTTAAGAGTTCTTCACTGAAGCTCTCTTGTTAATAGGACTGTACAGTGTCTCCCTAACCCCCCCCCCACTACCACCACCCCTACTGAAGGAGCTGGGGATATTATAGAGGGGTTTGAAGGAGTCTTCTAGATTCTAGGGTGGCTCACAGGAGCTGGAGGAAACATGCCCAGAGTCTTGTCTATTTCCTGGAAGCATGTTTTAAGACTCCTACAGTAGATTGAAACAAGGTCACCAATTCAAAATAGCTAGGCACAGGGGAGGAATCAGTGTCTAAAACCATTGATATCAGCAATGCAGGAAATGACAAAAGAAAGATCTGAAGTTTGTAGGCAGGAGCACAGCCTAGAATAAATATTGATCACAAAGTAATTCTAGAAGGTAAGTTAAAGTGTCCTTGCTAATTTTTTTTAATGTTGTTCCCAAAGTAGTTGACAAAAGTGCATTAAAGGGAAAATAATAACATAGAATCAACAATAACAGCATCAATATAAATTAAACTTCCACAATTCGAATGCACCCAGGGAGACATGACATGTATTTGAAATCGAGTTAAAGACAGGAACTGATCGCCCATTTAACCAAAAGGATGGCAGCACCAGCTTCCTAACATGAGAGAGGCAACGTGGCTCTGACTTACACCATCACTATCAGGCTTGCTCCTTGTATCTGGGCCATGATTGTTCCTGGAAATAGAGCCTACAGGTTGTTCCAAAGTCCTTTCCAAATATTTTCCATGATACTGTTACCGTTAGCTACTGACCCTGCACACAACAGAATGAAATGCTGTTTGGTCCTGCACCATCTCCGCGGTTGGTTGTGGACAGTATTATCATGGCTCACCGGGATTTTACTGGATCCATTTTTAGAAGCAGATCATCAGACCTTTTTTGCTAGTCATTTCTAGTCTGGAAGGGAGCTCTGGTGGAGCCCATGGGGAGCTGTGTTCATCACCTAAAGGCCATGCCTTCTGATGGCTCAAATTCCCCAGTGATTCTAAGGGAGAAAGATGACTTTTCCCCTCCTGTGCAATTTATAGCCTTGGAAACCTGCGGGAGAGCCAGCTACAGGGTCAGTTCCTACTCAACCGCAGTGTGACTGTGAATGAGTCTGGTCTGGAAGGTCCACTGAAATTCCTTCACACCTAAGCAACACCTAAGCCTACATGAAGAGACCAGCGCACCTGAGCACATGGTGTGCTGTGCCTAGAAACTGAAGTCACATCTTCCACAGGAAAGGAGGGGAGTCTGAAACCTTCTGAGAGAGTAAATAGCTCTTAATCAGCTTCCTTTCTATGAATTATCTAGACAGGTTGTTATGCTCTACAACCAATAACTTGGGTAAATAGGTATGTCTTAGATTTTGTTTACTTTACTTTGTTTCAAAAGTAATACAGTATATGCTTTTCAAATAGCTTGTTGTTGTTGTTGTTGTTGTTGTTATGTGCCGTCAAGTTGCTTGCGACTCATAGCGACCCTATGTACAACAGTCCTAAACCCTGCTCTATCCTGTGCTGATCCCACTGCTGTCGGCACACCCATCCCAATTACCCCAGTCACTGAATCAATCCACCTCATAGAGGGTATTGCCCTCCCACGCTGACCCTCCACCCTTCCAAGTATGACGTCCCTCTCTAAGGACCAGTCCCTCCTTTCAACATGTCCAAAATATGTCAGACAAAGCCCCAGAATCCTTGCCTCCAAAGTGGTGCCCTGTTTAACCCTCTCCAGGATGAATCTGTTTTCTTAGCAATCAATGGTACACTCAATACTCTTCTCCAGCACCACAGCTCAAAGGCATCAATTCTCCTTCTATTCTCCCTAGTCATTGTCCAACTCTCTGATGCATAACAAGTGATTGCAAAGACCATGGCCTGTATCAGGCACACCTTAGCCTCCAGAGTGACACCATTGCTCTTCAGTACCCTGAAGAGGTCCCTAACAACAGATTTTCCCATCGAAATATGTCTTTTAATTTCCTGGCTGCTGGTGCCAAGAGTGTTGATTGTGGAGCCAAGCAAACTAAAGCTGCGAACAATCTCAATCTCTTCACCATTCATCCTGATGCTGCCAATTGGTCCACTGGTGAGAATCTTTGTCTTCTTGATACTGAGCCTCAATCCATTAGGAAAAAAAAAGTCTCAATTGTCATCCAGTCTGTTTATGTATGTATAAATGTTTTGTCATGAAGTCAGTTATACCTCCTGGGACTTCTGTGTAGTGCAAATGGTTAAGTACTTGGCTATTAAGTGAAGCTGAGAGAGTGACAGTTTGAACCCACTCAGGAGCTTTGGGGAGGAGGGGTAATAAAAGCCTAGAAATCTATTTCCATTTCAATGATAGCTAAGAAAACTGCAGAGCAGTCCTATGACATTTAGGCTCAGCTCTTAAGTTTTTGTACATGTTGTTATGTGCCCTCAAGCCAAAACAGACTCATAGCTGATCATTCCAATGGTCTGCTGTAAACTGCATGAGAGGAAATTGTCCATCTTTGTCCAATGGAGCAGCTTCTGGACTCAAAGCACAAACATTTGTGTTGGCAGCCCAACTCCTTACCACTAGGTCATAAGAGCTCAGGGGTGTGTGTGTGTGTGTGTGTGTGTGTGTGTGTGTGTGTGTATGCACATGTGTGTGTCTGTAGTGTAGTAGCTATACTCTGTAAGGAGTCGTTCTAATCCAAGGACAGATCTTTCTAGCAGGTCAAATCCACCAGTGTCCTCTCACAGGATTTGCATCCTCCACTGTAGGTCCAACTATGAGATGGTTCTAAATCAGTGGAAATGAGTTTGAGTTTCTCACTCAGAGCCACTGGTAGATTTGAATCACGAGAGGTGCACCTTTAGAGTAACAGTTCGACTCTACAGACTACACCACAGACCTATGTCTGTGTATGTGCACTCATTCTCACACTCACTGATGTTGGGTCAGAACCAACGGATACAGATACAGAGACACAGCGAGCTCCATCTAGCTGAAGACTTATTGGATGGTTAGCTAGCTAACAAGAGAGAGTGTAAGGAGGCAAGTGGTTTGAAAGTACCAGCAGTGCCTCAGAAGAAGGATGCGCAATCTCCTCTCCTTCAATTTGTCGTTGTTGTTTGTTGTTATGTGCCGTCGAGTCGCTTGCAACTCATAGCGACCCTATGTACAACACCCCTAAACTCTGCTCTGTCCTGTGCCAATCACACTGTCTCTGACACACCCATCCCGATTATCCCAGTCACTGAATCAATCCACCTCATAGAGGGCCTTCCCCTCCTGTGCTGTCCCTCCACCCTCCCAAGCATGATGTCCTTCTCCAAGGACCGGTCCCTCCTTACAACATGTCCAAAGTATGTCAGACAAAGCCCCAGAATCCTTGCCTCCAAGGAGCCACCTGGTTTAACCCTTTCCAGGACGAATCTGTTTGTTTTTCTAGCAGCCCATGGTATTCTCAATACTCTTCTCCAGCACCACAGCTCAAAGGCATCACTTCTCCTTCTATCCTCCTTGGTCATTGTCCAACTCTCTGATGCATAACAAGTGATTGCGAAGACCATGGCCTGTATCAGATGCACCTTAGTCTCCAGGGAGACACCATTGCTCTTCAGTACTCTGGAAGGTCCCTAACAGCAGACTTTCCCATGGCCATGCACTTTTTAATTCCCTGGCAACTGGTGCCAAGAGTGTTGACTGTGGAGCCGAGCAAACTAAAGCTGTGTACAATCTCAATCTCTTCACCATCCATCCTGATGCTGCCAATTGGTCCAGTGGTGAGAATCTTTGTCTTCTCGACATTGAGTCTCAATCCATTTGGAAGCTGCAGTCCTTGACCCTCTGCAGCAGGTGCTTCAGGCCCTCTTCAATTTCAGCAAGCAGGGTTGTGTCATCTGCATACCGCAGATTGTTAGTAGATCTTCCACCAATCCTGATGCCACCCTTCTCCTCACAGAGCCCAGCCTCCCAGATAATCTGTTCTGCATATAGGTTGAAAAGGTATGGAGATAGGATGCATCCCTGGCATACGCCCTTCCCAATTTTGAACCATGCAGTGTTCCCTTGCTCTGTCCTGATGACTGCCTCCTGGTCCAAGTATAGGTTTCGCATTTGAATGATCAAGTGTTCTGGTATTCCCATTCTTCTCAGAGTCAGCCACAGTTTATTATGATCCACACAGTCAAATGCCTTTGCATAATCAATGAAACACAGATAGACATTCCTCTGGTATTCTCTGCTTTCAGCCAAGATCCATCTAACATCAGCTACAATATCCCTAGAACCACGACCCCTTCTAAACCCAGTCTGGATTTCTGGTAGTTCTCTGCTGATGTGCTGTTCCAGTCCTTTTGGGATGATCTTCAGTAAAATCTTGCTTGCATGTGAAATCAGAGAGATTGTTCTATAGTTCCCACACTCTGTTGGGTCACCTTTCTTTGGGATAGGAACAAAATATAGATCTCTTCCAGTAAGTTAGCCAAGTGGTTGTTCTCCAGATTTCTTGGCACAACTTGGTGAGCACGTCCAGGACAGCATCTGTTAGGTAAAATATGTCAATTGGTATACCATCTATTCCTGGGGACTTATTTTTTGCCATTTCCTTCAAAGCAGCCTGAACTACTTCTTTCATCACCATAGGCTCTTGCTCATATGTTGTTTCATTAAATTCTTCTGTGTCTTCCAATTCCTTTCTATACAGTGAGTCAGTATATTCTTTCCATCTTCTTTTAATACTGCCTGGATCACTTAATATTCTGTCAAAAGCATCCTTGATTATAGTAACTCGAGGTTTGAATTTGTTCTTCAGTTCCTTGAGCTTAAGATATGCTGAGCGAGTTCGGCCCTTTTGATTTTCTGACTCCAACTCCTTGCACGCCTCTGAAAAATCACTGTAGAGTCAGTTCTGAGTCGCTTCGACTGATTCCAAGTTGCTTCTGACTCACAGTGGCTCTTTCTTCAGCAGGTTTCTGAAATTATAAATCTTTATGGAAGGAGACTGTCTATCTTTCTTCCATGGAGTAGTTTGTGGATTAAAAAATGTCAATCTTCCCAATAGGTGCTGTTTTTGTTGTTCGATCCCATCAACTAGACTATGACTCGTAGTGGCCCTATGCACAGCAGATCTGAACTTTGCCCTATTTTGTGTCATCTCTGATATACGCGAGCCCATTTTTACAGTCACTGTGTAAATCCATTTTGGTGGGAGTTATCTTCTTTTGCACTAACCCTCTACCTTTACCAGCATAAGGACATTTTCCAAGGACTGGCCCCCGGCAACATGTCCAAAGTATGTGAGACAACGTTTCACCATCAATACCTTTAAAGCAGCACCCAGATTGCATTTACTCCAGGACAAAATTGTTTGTTCTTTTGGCAATTTATGGTACATTCAGTGAGCACTTCTATAACATCACAGCTCAAAGCCATTGATTATTCTTCTGTCATCCTTATTCATTCTGATTATTCTGAAAGTTATCCAACTTTCATATGTGTAAGAAGTAATTGAAAAGTTACAGCTTGTATCAGATACGCCTTAGTCTTTGAACTTACATCCTTGCTCTTGGCACTTTGAAGAAGTCTTTGACATCATATTTCCCCAATGCAACATATCTTTTGATTTTTTTTTTAGTACTATTATCATAGGTCATGATTGTGGATCCAAATAAGATGAGATCACTATCAACTACAGTATTTTCCACATCTATCATGATGTTTCTTATTGGTCCAATGGTGAAAATTTGTATTGTCTTGGTGTTGAGATGTAATCCATATTGAAATGTAGCATTTCATCTTCTGCAGGAAATGTTTCAAGTCCTTTTTACTTTCTGCAAGCAAGGTTTCAATCTGCACAATGCAGACTAGACTGTTGATCAGTCTTCTCCAATTCTAATGTCACGTTCTTCTTCATGCCATCCAGCTTCTCCAATGATTTGCTCAGATAAAAAATACAGACTAAGAAACAGGATGAGCCATCCACTTGTGAAATAACAGGCCTTCACATTTCCGTGAAAACTAGAAGAACTTTGTTAGATATAGCACTGGAAGTAGAATTTTCTGACTGAAATTCATCAAAACATTAGCAGAAAGAGCTGCAAGTATCCTTTGGAAAATGAATCTAGAGACATTGGAAAATGAAATGGAACACATAAAGATCAACAGTCCAGGCATTAGTGAGCTGAGACTTTGAATCAGATAATCATATAATGCTGGGAGTGATAAATTGAGGAAGAATAGTGTTGCATTCATAGTCAGAACTGTTGTCACATACTAACAAGCTGGACCTACTCATAGCATCCCTACACCCTCCTCACCGTTTTTCTGTGTTTGAGGCCTTAAATGTAGCCACTACATTAGTCTAGCTTTTTGAGGTTGTTCTCTGTTTTTCATTGATACTATAGTTTACCAAACATTGCGTCCTCCTCCAGGAACAGTCCCCTGCTCACAACGTGTCCAAAGTATGAGAGGTAAAATCTTACTACCTCTATTTCCAAGGAGCATTCTAGGTGTATTTCTTTAAAGGCAGATTTGTTTGCTTTTTTCTGGAACCCCATATTCAATATTCTTTTCTATCACTATAATTCAAAATAATTACAAATATAAAATTACAAAATATAATTACAAAGACAGAAGAGGAAGAGAAGACCAAAATGGATGTCAGAAGAGACTCTGAAAATTGCACTGGAACACAGAGAAGCCAAAGCACAAGGAAGAATTCAAGATAGTAAAGAGTTGAATAGAAGATTTCAAAAGGCAGCATGGAACGATGAAGTAAAATGTTACAATGAAATGTGTAAGGAGTTGGAGTCAGAAAATCAAAAGGGCCGAACTTGCTCAGCATTTCTTAAGCTCAAGGAACTGAAGAACAAATTGAAACCTCGAGTTGCTATAATTAGGGATGCTTTAGGCAGAATATTAAATGATCCAGGAAGTATTAAAAGAAGATGGAAAGAATATACTGAGTCACTGTATTAAAGGGAACTGGCAGACACAGAAGAATAACAAATGAGCAAGAGCCTATGGTGATGAAGGAAGAAGTTCAAGCTGTTTTGAAGGAAATAACAAAAAATAAGGCCCCAGGAATAGATGGTATACCAATCAACATATTTCAGCTAACAGATGCTGCCCTGGATGTGCTCACCAAGTTGTGCCAAGAAATCTGGAGAACAACCACTTGGCTAACTGACTGGAAGAGATCAATATTTGTTCCCATTCCAAAGAAGGGTGACCCAACAGAGTGTGGAAACTATAGAATACACGCAAGCAAGATTCTACTGAAGATTATCAAAAAATGACTGGAGCAGCATATCAGCAGAGAATTGCCAGAAGTCCAGGCTGGGTTTAGAAGGGGCCGTAGTACTGGGGATATTGTAACTGTTGCTAGATGTATCTTAGCTGAAAGCAGGGAATACCAGAGGAATGTTTATCTGTGTTTCATTGACTATGCAAAGGCATTTGACTGTATGAATCATAACAAACTGTGGCTGACTCTGAGAAGAGTGGGAATGCCAGAACACTTGATCGTGCTAATGAGAAACCTCTACTGGGACCAAGAGGCAGTCGTCAGAACAGAGCAAGGAAACACGGCATGGTTCAAAATTGGGAAGGGCATATGCCAGTGTTGTGTCCTGTCTCCATACCTTTTCAGCCTGTATGAAGAACAGATTATCCAGGAGGCTGGGCTCTATGAGGAGAAATGTGGGGTCAAGATTGGTGGAAGATCTATCAACAATCTGTGATATGCAGATGGTACAACCCTGAAGTTTAGTCTCCAGTAAAAGCTGTGATTGATGGCTTTCATCTGTGAATGCCTTAAGTCTACTTTGTGTTCAGCAAGCAAAATTGTGCTATCTCTGTGTCACAGGTTATTGATGATTTTTCTCTAATCTCATTCCACATTCTTCTTCATATAGTCTAGCTTCTCAGATGATTGGCTTAACATATGGATTGCATAGGTATGATGAAAGGATAAAATCTTAACGCTCACCTCTGATTTTAAGCCATGCACTGACCCACTAGTAGATCTGAACAACTTCTTTTAGTCTAAGTGTAGGATCCACAAGAGCCCTATTAAGTGTTCTGAAATTCTCATTCTTACAAAGTTATCCGTAGTCCATTATGGTCCACAGAGTGATATGCCTGTATAGTTACTAAAACACAGATAAATATCTTACTGATTTTCTCTGGTTTTTGTCAACAACTTTGTCTCTAATTCCATATTCTCTTCTGAATCCAGTTTTAATTACTGGCAATTCCCTACCCATGCTATAATATTCTTTACATTATCTTCAGCAAATAATTTTTAAAAATTGTTTTTATACTACCTTCAGTAGATGTTAATTAGTGAATTATTTACTAATGATGCTACCTGGTGGCCTGGTGGCAAGAAGCTGCACTGCAATCCCAAAGGCATGTGGTTCAAGGCCTCCAGACGCTCAGCAAAAGGAGGATGAGCAATCTCCTCATCCATGAAAACCTACCGGTGGGTCAGTTCTATCTCAACGGCACACAACAACAACAACAATAACATTCAGTAATACCTGTCACCAGTCCTGGTACCAGCAGTCAGGTAATCAAAAGATTAATTGCATTGGGAAAAATCTGCTGTCAGAAAATCTGTTGTCAGGGACCTCTCCAGAGGACTGAGAAGCAATGATGTCAGTCTAGATATTAAGGTGTGCCTGATACAGACCCTGGTCTTCACAATTACTTGCTATGCATCAGAGATCTGGACAATGACTAAGGATTACAGAAGAAGAATTGATGCCTTCGAGAAGTGGTACTGGAGAAGAGTAGTGAACTTACCAAGGACCACCAGGAGAACAAACAGGTCTGTCTTGGAAAGGGTGAAAACAAGTTTCTTCTCGGAGGCAAGGATTTAGAAGCTCTGTCTCACATACTTTGGGCATGTGACCAGAAGGGACTAGTCCTTGGTAAAAGACATCATAATTGGAAGGGTGAAGGGACAGTGCAGAAGAGGATGACCCCAGATGAGATCCAGTAACTTGAGCAGTAGGATTTATGTCTGTCAGTGTCAGTGAGAATGGCACAGGATAAAGCAGAGTTCAGAACTATTGTACCTAAGGTCCCTATGAGTTGTGGGAGATTCAACAGCACATAATGATAACAAGAACATTCAATAATATCTGCATTGTATCATTTTTTTTCTTGGAGTTGTTGTGGTGTACCATCAAGATGGAACCAACCCAAAGCTGACCTTCCAGAGGGTTTTCAAAGGCAGTAAATCACATGGAAGGAGATTTCCCAGCCTTCTCCTGTGGAGCAGCTAGTGAATTCAAGCCACATTCCTTAGGGATTGCAGAACAGCTTCTTATCACATTGATTGGTCCAATGGCTGACTTCCAGATTTCTCAGCATAAATGAACATGCCCTGCATTGTGTCAAGTTTGGAATTCCATCAATTCCTGAAGCCTTGTTTAGCCAGTGCCTTTCAGTGAATTTTGACTGCTTCACTCAATACTCATCATCTTCCAAAATCATTGAATATCTACCAGTTCATTTTAGTACTCTGTGTATTCCTTCCACCTTATTCTCTTACTTAATCATTTAATATTTTACCCATAGAACCTTTCACTATTGAAACTTAAAGCTTGACTTTTCTTTTCTTCAGCTCTTTCAGTTTAAAAAATGCTAAATTCGTTTCTCTTTTGGTTTTCCAGGTCTTTGCACATTTCATTAAATATCTTACTTTGTCTTCTCAAGGTGCCCTGTGAAATCTTCTATTACGTTCTCTGCATAATCTTATCTGCTCTAGATTCTACATTCCAGGGTAAACGTCAGATTCTCTTGTGACAGCCATTTTGATCTTTTCTTTCTTTATTATTTTTTAAGTGATCTTCTGCTATATCATGAATGATGTCCTTGATATCATCCCTTGATATCAGTTAGTCTTCAGTCATTAATGTTCAGTGTGTCAAACCTATTTTTAAGATTGCTGTAAACTCATGTAGGGTGTACTCAAGGTCATATTTTGGCTCTCACGGTCCTGTTTTGCTTTGTTGTGTTTTTTTTTTCTTTTTCTATTCATTAGCTTCAACTTGAACTTGTGTGGAAGAAACCAAAAAGTTGTTCCAATTGTTGCATGGCCTTGTTCTAACTGATGACGCTGAGCTGCTCCATCATTTTTTTTCCACAGATGCAATAAATTTGATTCCTGTGTATTCTATCTGCTGAGGTACACATGTGTAGCCTCCACTTATGTTGTAAAAAAAAAGTGAATGAATAAGTTGTTGATCATTAAAAAAATTCTGCTATTTGGTCTTTGGCATCAGCAAGGTTATATTTTGCAACAACAGAACATTCCTTAGGGAGCTCTAGTGGTTAGCCTGTCGAGAGTTGCACTGCTAACCCTAAAGAGACAACTATCTGATGGTGTGGACCACAAGCAGCTCCGAGGAATAATTATAGCATTCTTTCCACTAGTGGCTCAGCTCTGAGTTGGTTCTACTCAAAGCAAGGAATATATATGTAAGAGTGGTCCTTCTTTATTTTCAATTTTTGCTTTCCAATCATCAGTAATCATCAATGCATCTTGCTTCTATATTTGATGAATTTCACACTGCTGAAATTAATGAAAATCATTGGTTTCTCTATTTGATATTACTGATGAGTACACAGATTTAATAGTAACCATATTAACTAATATGGTTAAGTATTAACAGGTTTTATTTTTTTATATATGGATATAATCCCATTACATATGGCACTATATTTCAGGATAGAGCTTGAAATGTTCTTTTTGACCATAAATGTGAAATTTATCCTCTTTAGTTTGCCATTCTCTAAATGTTGTGTTGTGCACCATTGAGTCACCTGAGACTCATAGTGACCCCCTGTACAACAGCTCTTAAACTGTCCTATGCTGAGGTAGTCTCACCGATTCTGACACACCTGCCGCCATTGCCCCAATTATTGTATCAATCCATCTCATGCAGAGTCTTCCTCTCCAGCACTGTCTCTACACTCTTTCTAAGCATGATGTCCTTCTCCAAGGACTGGTCTCTCCTGTCCACATGCCCAAAATATTTGAGACAGAGCTTCAAAATCCTAGCCTCCAGGGAGAAGCTTGGTTTCTCCTTGTCCAAGGCAGACCTATTTGTTTTCTTGGTGGCACATAGTATGTTCAAAACTACTCTAGCACCACAACTCAAAAACATCAATTCTTCTTTTATCTTTCATTGGGGACTAGAAAAGACAGAGTAATAGTAGGCATTGATCAATGGTGATTAATTTTATAAAACACAATGTATATGCATGACAGTATGATATGCAATGTGAATGAAAAAAGGTATGAAATGCAATGAATATGGATTTTGTATGTAAACTAATATAAAATATAAAATGGAAGAAAAGAAAACATTTTAAAAACCCACCAAACCAGTATGAGGTCATACCATATTCATGGACATAAGATATCTCTTCACTTATTTCAATCTTCTGTAATTTTTTAACAATGTTTTATATTAATAGAGTATACATTTTATATTTATTTTGTCAAACATATTCTTATTTCTGTACTATTTTTATACTATTGTAAGTGAGCTTGTTGTGCTTAGTTCAATTTTCAGATTGCTCAAAGTAATTATAAAATATAATTTATTTTTGTGTATTAAATTGTATCCTACAGACATCTTAAGCTCAAGGAACTGAAGAACAAATTCAAACCTCGAGTTGCTATAATCAAGGATGCTTTTGG